>NC_133344.1:22822387-23122387 GCF_030506205.2 Paramisgurnus dabryanus | reverse complement strand
GACTAATAACTCAAAATCTTGTCATCTTTTAAGTTAGATTTAAAGTTGCTGGTGCATTTTTTTCTGAGTTTCCTCTGTTATTTGTTACAGTATGTGCTTCTTAATGTGATTAAGAATCTTTATGTTTTTATTTTTAAGATATTTATTGATCTATGTTAGTATACATTTTAGTTTTTTTATGTATTTGCCCACTGATCTTACTTGGAAAATGCATTTAGGATGTACTTACAGGATGTGCAATTTCATGCAATTTAACCTTACCTTGCTGTCTGATATATATGAAGAGCTCAGATGAAAAAAACTAAGCACCACTTCTGTCAAAAATGGGATAATGATATTAACCGAATGCTCTCAGAGCGTATTATATGTTCATCAAATACATTAGCTTCAAATTTGTACAATAAATTTCAAATTTGCATCTCTTTGTGAGGACTTGGACCTGAATACGACCTTAATGTGGCAGCCACATGCATCACTGTGGTTCAGTAGTTTACTCATGTTTACATTTTGCAACTGTTTACTATGTCTTTTCCAAAGAAGTGGAGGTTTTGTATGTACTTAGAGGGTTTTGCAGCGAAAGACAGATACAATTTGATAAAAGAGATAAACTGTGACATTTCTGAAAACAATGCATTTCATTTACTGACTAATAAACTTTTCATTGTCGTTTAGGTGAAATTACCAAACCTAAACATAAGAGCTTGATCAAAAAAATACAAATTTACAAGAAAACATGTCAGACACACTTAGAGGAATGCATCTGAAATATTCAAATATATAGGTTTAAATTTTTTTATAAACTCAGTGTCAATGTTTAAAATTACTATAAAGGTGCCATAGAATAAAAATCTGTATTAACCTTGCCATAGACTGTCGTGGAATTTTAGCCGCATCAAATAATACTCACTAAGAGTCAAAGTCAAGGATCACACAGACACACTGTCGACAGAATTTTCTTTGTCTGAATTTAATATATTCTGCAGAATAGGCTCTCGCCCCCGTGGTGCTAGAATTTTAAAAACCTAAGAGCCCCGTTTACAAGGTTGAGCACATATTTATAGTAATATATTGAAAAACACAGTCATCCCATCTCCGCCCATGATCCAAAGATTTCATCATAGTTCCAGCGTCACTTATAGCCTGGTCCAACCAGACTCTCGTACATTCATTTCATTTGTACAGAGAGTCTGGCCACGCTCCATTGCAAAGCGTTACTTCCGTTAAGGAGGGTCCATTGTTGAAGTTTAAAACTATTGGATCTGCCCAGAGTACTCAGGATCTGCCAAAGCCAATCGCTAACGTGTGGTCGTGACGTATATCATGCACCGAAACCGTCCGGAAACAACAAGTCAGAATAATCAGACAAACAAAACTTAGCAAACCTGGTTCTTGCTCCTGTTTAACTTCTGTATATTCGGCAGTTTTGCAACAACGGCCCGAATAGCTTTTCTCACGTCTTTCTCCGCTGCCATTACTGAACTACAACTCAAACTGACGCACGACCTCAACGTCATCGTTCTTAGCCACCCCCATCTGTTCGCTGATTGGTCCTGCAGATTTTTGCAGGAGAAAACGAAACTCTATAGAGAAATCCCAGACGTACTGCTGAAGGGAAATGAAAATTAAGCGGAAGCACGTAGGAGGGCGGAGCCAGGCTACGTCACTTAGAAAATAAACCTTCAATTTATCAATGACTAAGAAACATATCAGTTGAAGCACATCTTGTCAAATAGAAGAAATTATTTTGTTCTCAGTGAAACTCTACCGTTTATTGAGTTTTTCCACTTGTCCATCATTTTGTTACTTATGTCATTCACTAGCCCCCCTTTATCTTATCTGGTAGGACTTTGCATAATGTTCTAGTCTTTGGACATTTTACTACTGAACAGATGGAAAGAACAGAAATCTTTCACTAGAACAGAAGAACAGGATTTTCCATTTAACAATTATAAGTTCATAAACTGTAATTAAAAATAAAAATAAAAAATCTTCCACTACAGGACAATGCTGAATAAAGTCAGGGGTAAGTCATGAGGACATAAGGGTAAGTCATTAATTACATTATTTTCATTTTTGGGCGAACTATCCTTATTTAGTAGTCACGCTGTTCCCTTTGGGGGCGGAGGCGAAAACACAAGCTTATCCAGAATGTAAATATACACACAGACAATGACGCCCCCCGCTGCATGCTAGAATCTCTGGAAAAACAAGCCTATTTTAACCGCAAAATTTTCGCTTTTAAATATACAAAAACTGCTATCTCAAACATGGAGAGGCTTCTTCGTGATCTCAACTAACAGATTCTGCAATAAAACGAAAAGCAAAAATTTTGAAAAAAAAAACCTTTGTTTCTCATTTTCTCGAAACTTGTGCTGCCGACTTGTGTCACTGGTTTCCGTGACGGGTCACAAATAATAAGAGCTCTGTATATGGTAATGACCAGTGTTGGGCAAGTTACTTCCAAAGTGTAATACATTATATATTACAAATTACTGTCATTTGAAAGTAATTAGTCACATTACAATATTACTGACTCTGAACTGTAATGAGTTACACTACTTTTGCTTTACTTTTGAGTTACTTTCATCAAAATAACAGAAGTATGACTAGGCATTTTAAAATGTTAAAATGTATTTTATTGATGCTTATAAATCTAGAAGTTATGTGTTGGCCCTCGAGCTTTGAATAGGCACAGTGAAGACTTATGGCAAAATACAGTAAAAATCACTGTCAGAATCATAAACATAAACAAATGATCTGGTAAAAGTCTGGTAAATGATGGTACACATACCAAACACAATAAAGCTAGAGCCCACTATAATGCAACCTATAGACTAATAACATGGCAAGACATGCAACCTCTTTTCATTTCTTTTCTTTAATTCACTTTTAATTCAGAATCACAGCACAAACCTGGCATGCACTGGGTTGACACAACTTATCAAAAAGTGCTATTGGAGGATCAGGCCTCAAGGAATACAGCTCATTTCAGTACAATATAAGGATTACATGCAGGTTAACATATAATTGCTTAATAAAACACAGACAAACAGAGGAACACTGCTTTTTGCCAAACAATGAATATAGGCTCCCATACAAAGGCTGGTAAAAACTTTAAACAGTGATGTTTAAATGTACTATTTAAATAACCATGTTTAAGTCTACATTAATGTTATGTTGTAGTTTAGGTTGCTGTTTGTAATAAAACTGTAGATAGCATAGGAATAGCCTAGCAATCTATTATGTATATGGACTGTAACCATAACAACGTTAGCTTACCTTGTCATTGCTGGTGTGGTGAAATGGATTTTACTGGCAAGATTTCTAAAAGTCTCTTTACTTTTGAGGTTCAAGCAGCATGGGAGACCGATAGAAACTTTCTTTTGCTTTTACTTAGTGCTCTCAGTCGCAGAATTTTGCGTGTGCGGCGCTACCGGACCTGATTGCGACCACTTTAGTCAATGCTTATACAGCCGCGGACTTCCCAGATTCGGCTCTTTAAGAAACGCGTCAAATACAAAATTAAAGTAAGAATGAACATGCTGCATACAGCACCTGGAAACAGACATACGCTGCGTCCCAAACAGCCTACTTCCATACTATATAGTAGGCAAAGAGTACGAGAAGTAGTGCTTTTCGCCTACTATATAGTATGGAAGTATGCTGTTTGGGACGCAGCCATTACTATTTTACCCGCAGCTTTTTCCTGTGTGGATGCTGGTCGCGCGCATTGGTCAAAAATAAAAAAATTAAAATAACACGTCTATTTTTGAAATGCATTGTTGTAACGCGCTCGTTACTAAGACTGTAACGTAACGAGTAAAATATTACCAAAATTTTATTAGTAATGTGTTATATTACTGCGTTACAGCAAAAAGTAATATATTACTGTAATATATTATATTTTGTAATGCGTTACTCCCAACACTGGTAATGACATATCGTGAGCCTGAGGACCCCATCATTAAATTACACAATAAATGAATTACAAAGTTGTTAAAATGCTAAAAACAAAGTTGTGACTGCTGAGTTAGCGCTAAATGCTAATTAATGCTATATGCTAGCGTTTCCTTGCTGAAAAAAACAGCATCAAACCACTATGGGAATTATGGGTGGTCACCAGCATACCAGCACAAAAACACAACATATGCTGGTTTTGCTGGTATGACCAGCATGGGATGCTGATGCTAATGCTGGTTTGGTGCTGGTTTAGCTGATGCTAATGGTGGTTTGGTGCTGGTTTAGCTGGTGCCTATTCTGGTGCTGATGCTGGTTTAGCTGGTGTTCACTAGCAAACCAGCACTAAAAGCTGGTCTTATGCTGTTTTTTTCAGCAGGGTTAGGCTAAAGTTCTACCATTGACTTTACAGTTTTGTTTTCCAGGTCCATAATTAAAAAAACAAACTTACCATTTGGAAACGTCCATTTAACTCCAAACAAAATCTGTATTTTCGTCTGATACAGGCTTAAACATAAAAGGTATGTTTGCTAATGTGAGCTACTGGCATAAGCCACAGAGCAATAAGAGCAGAGCTCAACTTTATTATTCATTTCCATTCCAAATAGGGCAAAATCGACTATTTCATTCAAAGGACAAATCCCAGGATATGGACATGTAAAAAAAATTCTGGATAATTATTGCACTTAATAAAGTTACATACCTTCTATGTAAATATCAAAGAACAATTTAACATATTATTTCAATGCATTCTTTGGCACCTTTAATTGTTTGCTAAAAATAAAATAATGGTTTGAAATATTAATCAGTTGAAAATACTTATTATGAATTAAATATCAAAGTAGGTGAGTTGGCCCCTCCTTTGTGTGTGTGAGAGAGGGTTATCCTGTATTCATATGAAAACAGTACCCTATTCTCTTCCTTAAACAGATCAAACAGCCTCACAGACTATTTTCCTAATTGAACAGGAGCAGCTGTAAAGAATGTGCTGAACAGCGAATGCATCGTGGGATCTCCAGGAAGACCACTTGCCCGTCAGCTTTCTTCTCCTGAACCGTCTCTGGTCATGAAAAAAAGGCAGCGCTCTTCAGGCTCCCTGCATTCATCTGGGGGTTGTTATGTGTGCAAAAGTAAATGGAAGTCTGTTTGATCTGACAAGCCTGATTTTAATTGACCGGGTTTGGGCTAAGGAGGGCAGATGGAAGAGGACACAGAGAGGCATCGGAGAGTCGAGCTGTTTAAATAATTGTCCCTTCCTTCACCCGCTCTGCTACGCTTTGAACTGGGATCCATGGTCAGGTGAATGTTAGCATGCTGTGAGCCACAAAGAAAAACATCAGAACAATATTAACTTTGTTTACTAGGCCACACAAGCTTTGGTGGACAGAGTACAAAACAAAAATATGCAGTATATAAATAATATAAAATTTGACCTGCTGTTCCATGTGTGTCCTGCTATTTTTTATGCATTTAAAAGATGCACATCTAATGGCCTGCTGGACTGTTTTCAACTATATAATTGCTTTTGACACGGTCAATCACCGCATCCTCCTGTCGACTCTCATGTCTATGGGTGTCACTGACACAGCGCTTCTATGGTTCAAGTCGTACCTCTCTGATAGGTCATTTCGGGTATCCTGGAGAGGTGACGTCTCCGAACCCCAACGTCTTGATACTGGGGTCCCTCAAGGCTCTGTGCTTGGACCGCTGCTCTTTTCGATATACATGACATCCCTGGGCTCTGTCATTCGGAAACATGGCTTTCCTACCACTGCTATGCAGACGACACTCAACTCCACTTGTCGTTCCACCCTGATGATCCTACGGTTTCTGCCCGCATCTCGGCATGCCTGAGGGACATCTCACTCTGGATGAAGGATCACCATCTCCAGCTTAACCTTGCGAAGACAGAACTGCTTGTCATATCATCTGAACCAAAGATTCAGCACAACTTTTCCATTCAGCTAGGTTCCTCGACCATCACGCCTTCCAAGACGGCCAAAAACCTGGGAGTGGTCATTGATGATCGGCTTAGCTTCACAGAGCATGTTGCCAGCACTGCTCGCTCTTGTAGATTCATCCTCTACAATATTAGGAAAATTAGACCTTTCCTAGATAAGCATGCTATGCAGGTCCTGGTCCAAGCTCTTGTCCTGTCCAGGCTGGACTACTGCAATGCGCTACTGGCAGGACTTCCAGCCTGCACAACCAAACCCCTACAGATGATTCAGAACGCAGCGGCAAGAGTGGTCTTCAATGAGCCAAAGAGGGCGCACGTCACTCCTCTCTTTGTCAAGTTACACTGGCTTCCTATAGCAGCCCGCATCAAATTTAAGGCTCTGCTCCTGGCCTTTAAAACCATCACTGGGTCAGCACCCCCTTACCTTCGCTTGCTTATAGAGCCTTATGTACCCTCTCGATCACTGCGCTCTGCCACCGAGCGAAGACTTGTGGTACCATCTCAAAAAGGGAAGAAAACACTAACGCGTACCTTCTCAGGAACTGTCCCACAACTGTGGAATGATCTGCCAGTCGTGACACGATCAGCTGACACTGTAGCTGTCTTTAAGACTCGGCTAAAAACCCATCTCTTCCATCATTACCTAACTTCCTAATTACAGATTTACTATTTTTATTTAGTTACCTTCTCTTTATCTCTTTCTCTATTTACCTTTCTCTTTATCTAAAAAAAAAAAAAAAAAAAAATACTAACATACCCTTGGCTATGTATATTGTGTTGGACTTGATGAGACTATTTCCAGTGCACTTATGTATTGCTGTTCTTATGTTGCCATAATTGCTTCTATTGTTTACCTCACTTGTAAGTCGCTTTGGACAAAAGCGTCTGCTACATGACTAAATGTAAATGTAAATATAATTATACACTCACCTAAAGGATTATTAGGAACACCATACTAATACTGTGTTTGACCCCCTTTCGCATTCAGAACTGCCTTAATTCTATGTGGCATTGATTCAACAAGGCACTGAAAGCATTCTTTAGAAATGTTGGCCCATATTGATAGGATAGCATCTTGCAGTTTATGGAGATTTGTGGGATGCACATCCAGGGCACGAAGCTCCCGTTCCACCACATCCCAAAGATGCTCTATTGAGTTGAGATCTGGTGACTGTGGGGGCCATTTTAGTACAGTGAACTCATTGTCATGTTCAAGAAACTAATTTGAAATGATTCAAACTTTGTGACATGGTGCATCAGAGGATGTGTACATGGTGGTCATAAAGGGTTGGACATGGTCAGAAACAATGCTCAGATAGGCCGTGGCATTTAAACGATGCCCACTAAGTGGCCTAAAGTGTGCCAAGAAAACATCCCCCACACCATTACACCACCACCAGCAGCCTCACAGTGGTAACAAGTCATAATGGATCCATGTTCTCGTTCTTTTTACGCCAAATTCTGACTCTACCATCTGAATGTCTCAACAGAAATCGAGACTCATCAGACCAGGCAACATTTTTCCAGTCTTCAACTGTCCAATTTTGGTGAGCTCGTGCAAATTGTAGCCTTTTGTCCCCATTTGTAGTGGAGATGAGTGGTACCGGTGGGGTCTTCTGCTGTTGTAGCTCATCCGCCTCAAGGTGGTGCATGTTGTGGCTTCACAAATGTTTGCTGCATACCTCGGTTGTTACGAGTGGTTATTTCAGTCAAAGTTGATCTTCTATCAGCTTGAATCAGTCGGCCCATTCTCCTCTGACCTCTCGGCCCGTCTGGCACCAACAACCATGCTCAAAATTGCTTAAATCACTTTTTCCATTCTGATGTTCAGTTTGGTGTTCAGGTGATTGTCTTGACCAGGACCACACCCCTTAATGCATTGAAGCAGCTGCCATGTGATTGGTTGATTAGATAATTGCATTAATGAGAAATTGAACAGGTGTTCCTAATAATCCTTTAGGTGAGTGTACGATATTATTACTTTTATGATTCAACCCTATTACCATATAATAGGTGCGCATCAGCAGATTCTACACAGGACTAAAAGCTTTAAAAGTAAATGTGGTATTAAGGTTCTTCATAGTGATGATGTCATAGAAGAACCATTCAGTCAAAGGTTCTTAAAATAATTTTTTTCTTACCTTACCTTATTCATATTCTGAACCTTTTTCCACTACAAAAAACCTTTTGTGCAACATAAAGGTTGACAAAGAACAAATTAATTCTATAAAATGAGCGCACTTTATCCAGTTTTCCTGAACAAATTGCCCTCAATACCAGTCTATACTTTCAACAAAAAAGTTTAGGAACTATCATAGTATTAGTTTTTAAAGTTATAAAGAACAACATTCAGGTTTTCACTATTGCATGAACTAACAAAATCTCAGTAGACACAGAATTTGAAAATAGTCAGTCTCTCCCTCTTTGCATTACAAACAAATAAGACAATTCTGAGGAATGTCCTTGAAGGAACTAAGCTCCTATTCAATATGAGTCTTCACAGCAAAAAAGCATATTTTCACCAATACGTTTTCCACCTGTATTTCAGTCTGTGCAGCAGTGTGAATAACTCAATGCTGTGTATTCCCCGTGATAAAGTGTCACTCACAGGTCTGCGTACCTCAGTGCTGTCAGCACATTGGCTGTGATGTGGGTCTCTGTGTCCCGTGGGCAGGCCGTCACGGTCACAGTGAGATACCTCCAGTCTTTATTCTTACATGTCTACGGGAATGCTCTCATTCCAACATTAGACCAGATGGGAGTAGTGCTTGAATAGTTTTATTCCCAGATTAAAATTAGACCCTTCCAGATGTCTCAGATATCTTTCCCTCTTCCATTTCCATCTTACTACAAAATTTCCAAATCAATCATAATTTCCAAGTTCAGTTTTGGGTTAAGAAACTTTTTTGTCTTTTTTTTATTAAATATCCAGTTGCACTAAGAAATATGTCTCATTACATATGTTGTGATTTTATGTAGCATATGTGACCAATGATAGACCTTCTGATGCCATAGGTGGGGTGCATTTTTGGGCAGAGCAGTTTTACTGCATTCTCTCTAATGGTATATGAGAACATATATAAACATAGCTTCAATTTTATTTTCAATCTTCTAAACATTAAAACAAACTTGTAGTGGTACCAAATATTACAATATACTTGCCAATGTTTTCTCATACAGTAAGTGTCTGGTATTGGACAACAGTAAACCTTGCAATTGACAGTGTATATAGATATATATTCCTTTATAATAACATATCGGACAGCTCAGATTTCATCTCCACACTGCTGGCCATGTCCACAATGCGCAATAAACCAGAGCTGAGTCCACGAGTGCGTCCGTAGACACATCAATCGACTTTCTTAAAGAGCTTGGCATAGTTTAAATGCACTCAGTTTGTATCAATGTTTATGATTCCTGGTCAGGGCTGGTTCAGTCTATAGAGATGCAATAAATAATGCTGAGATTTTAGTTTAGTTAAGTGTTTAATTAGAAAACCGAGGATGTGAATAGAAAGTTACATTTTAAAGTATAACCTGGTAGTCTGTTATTTACCTTTAGAGATCATTCATTGAAACTAATAGGATATCTGAGTAATGAATAAATGGATTTAAATATAGGGTGTAGATGCACCATTGGGAAAAGGTGTTGTTGACATTCGTAATTGATGTTCTGCAGATTAAACAAGCAAAGAGTATATACAATTTTCCAACCTTATATATACAAATATATACAATATACAAAAGTAAAACGCACATATACATATTGCAGCAATATTATTTCGCATCACTAAAACATCATTTATAATAGTAAAAAAGTGGCAAGGACCTTTAATTTGCTAAATATTTTTTAATGTTTATTTTAAAACACCAAGAGGTCTCAATCGCGCACTGAAGGATCCATCTATGGATCCTGGGTTTCAGGGGAAAGAAAGGCAATTGGGATGCTCCCAGGGTCACAAATATTTTGAACCAATTAATGCCATGTAACTAAGTCCAAAAAAAAAAAAAAATTACAAAGACACAGCTATTGTGAGTTTGTCAAAGGCTTTTTTCACACAATTGGTGTATGATCTACCTAAACTCCGGACACCATAAAAGTAAATCTGGATCAAACATCCTCAGCCAAAACCGGATTTTATATAAAGGTAAGTGGTTTTTTAAGTGTATCAAAAAGTTCTCCACACACTGTATAAAAAGTTGTTTTAAACTTAAAAAAGCAAGTTACCTGGTTGCCTTATGAAATTGTGAAAAATTGTATCACCAAGAACCACATTTTCAATATCTAATCTAAATATTGTGAGTTGTAAGCTATTACCACAGTACTGTAGATGGAGTATTTTTTAGGTCTGGTGAGCTTTTGATTGGTGTGGTTTTCCTGGAGGCTTATAATCCTATTAAGTTTAGTTTCGTTTTTACAGGCAGTAAATATGATGTAAATGTGACTCAATAGCAACAGATGAAAACTTTGTAGCCCTGGCCAGCTTTAGGCCCATTCCACACCTGATGTATATTTTTTCTAGGCCGTACCTGTTATGTATTTAGGCACAAGGAATTGGGTCATAGGTTTGTCCATGAATTATATATTTGTTGCAATGTAAGATGTGTCATAAAAGCATTTCCATTTTTTACATGAAAGGGGGGTCTTTCATATTAAATGAACTTGTGTGTATGCATATTTAATGCTGGCATTACAGTATGTAGTATAGCATTTACATGTTATAATTCTCTCCCACTGGGAGAATTAATACAGTGTTTCCTGCGTGCTGCGTGCCTCATTGAGCTATTCACTGAGTGGAACAAAATGGTCTAAATGACACGTTCTGTCATGTCATTTCATTGCTGTTGTTGAAATAGATCAGTGCTCCGGTAAATTGCAGATAAACAATTGCAAAGAGGGCTGTATTCTCATATTCTGCAAATGAGTCCCTCTCTCTCTTTTTTTTTTTTGGTCTGCTTGTCTATTGACATGCTCAGCGTTTTTGTGTACCGAGACATTTATTATGTTGGAGTGGCTGGTCTTTTGCAGGAAATAAAGACTTACAACCCAATATAAATTATGATGAGTTGACTTTTTCTACAATTTCAGAAAAAAAATACCTTTTGAATCCTTTGCAATTCTACATCAGCTTTAATTTTTTACAGAAATGCATTTGCAAGATGTTTTTATCCGAATTGACTCAGAATAGTCTTTTCAGGGTATACATTTGATCTGTTTGTGTGTTCCCTGGCCATCAAACCCAAGATTTTTGTGTTGCTAATGCAGTGCTCTACCAATTGTGCTATAGGTATTGTTACGTTAGGGCCTTTGGCTTTTCCACCATTCACCCCGCTAGCTAGTAGCTAGCTACAGTCGTCTAATGTATGGCGTCCGCTAAAAGTCGTGTAAACCATTCAAGGTGTGTAAATCCAAAACCCTATGGGCGATTTTGCGATTTTTCCCCTAACCATAATTCTGTACACTAACCTTTTTACACCTATTTACAGCAATAGGTCATAAAGGGTAAAACCCAGCCATTAGGTGAAATTATCCCAGAAGATTTTTATATTTGACCCAACAATGGGTTAAAACAACCCAGCATAAGTGAAATGATAACCTAAATGGTTGGGTTGGTCCCTTTTTGACCCCACTTTGGGTTCAAAATAACCTAGGGTTTTTTGAAGTAGTCTTTGTATTTTTGTTGATGGCAACAAAAGATCAAGATGGTCGATGAATAATGCTATCCACACAGACGTGTTTTCATCTTGGCGTTGTTTCTCCAAATACTGTGTATTGCCTTCTAGCCATTGTATTTTTTGGGGGTGGATCTATGCCGTGGATCTGTCCACTTGTTTATTCTTATGCCTTGTGGATAGTATTGGGTTGTGTTTTTATATCAGAGACATTTTTTGTAAAACTGTGAGAAGCGAGTTTGTGTGAGTTTGTGGAGAGTGTGATGCTGCTGGAGGGCAAAAAGTGAGATGGAGAAACAGAGTAAGAAAAGAAAAAAAAGACAAGCCAAAGTTTGAACTCCGTCTCGCAACCGGCACAGCCACCCACGGTGCAGGAGAGCAAGAAGGCAGGGGGAGAGAGAGAGAGAGGGATAGATAGGGAGGAAGAGAGACGCTATCTTGTCTGTCTTTTGTTTTTAAAGCTGCATCACTGCAGTCGAGGAAGGGCTGCGGGGGGAGAGAGGCAATGGTATTTGACACGGATCCCCCAGCTGACACAGATATGAGTGAGAAAGCAAATAAAAAGATGAAGAAAAGAGTTTCTGGGTTGAAAACTGTGTCAATCTTGATTTCCGGTTTGAATGTCAGGGCCTTTGATTGCCGTCTGACAAAAGACCGCAGAGATCGTGTAGTGCTTCAACCAAATCGCAGGCAGGATATGTGATTGCAAAGGAGATAAGCATGTTTTAATTTAATCTTAAACTTTTTAATCAGGGCCCAAGCACTTATTTCATTAGTTTTCTCATTAACATTTTTCTTCGGGATCTGTGGTACGCTTATTATGTGATAGTTGTGAAGTTGGCACAATCATTGCATGGAGGCGTTGACATCTTCAGACTTATTTTGTCAGACTAACTTAGTATAGGTGGAATTCAGTCATGTGACCTTAGTCCTGTCTGCAAACTTTTCTGCTGATTTGACAACCTACACAGGAGCAACAAACGAAAGACATCTTTTATAACAACAACAGCAAAAACTGCCTGGATCAGCAAAGAGCAAAACCCCAAATTAACATCGGTGACTTTACTGCTTTACCACGAGATGCAAACAGCTGCAGGAGGCAAAGCGTCTGAAAGGGTCGTTGCACTGTTTATTTTGGTAAGGTAGGTACGCGATATGTTTGTATTGAGATGGATTCAGATATTCTACTTTGATGAAACATTGTGTTGCTAATAAAATTTGTGTTCGTTTACTGATTAGCGTAACGATATAGTTACTACATCTACACAACCGAACGTGTGCTTTAACTAATTCTGATGTAAACCAGTTGTTTATGTTGGTTATTTTGGAAATGTTATTCACTTTGTACTGCAAAGTTTTCTCACTGGTGAATAAGACATGAGATGTGACCGTCTGATCTGTGCGTGTTCATGTGTTTGGAAAGAGGCGTGACTTTGGATGGCGATTTAAATGTAGGGTGGGATCATGATTTCATTGCTAGGCGGCTACTGTTAGCATTTTTCAAAATGTGAAACCCTACCTTTAAGTGCTGGAAGACCTAAACATGATCACCATGGACATGGACTCAAACTCTTTTCTCTCAGATCTTTTTGTAACCATTTAACATATTCATATTTTACAAGAAATTAATACTGCAGAACGTATTTAACCATGTCACACTTTAATTGTCATAAGAAAACATCTCGTTTAATAATTTGGCAGACCAAAGCCACTTATAGTGCATTCAAGGTTCCCTAGGAATCAAACCCACAACCTTTCCATTTCAAAATCAGAACAACAGAATACAAAAGTCATTGATGTTGCTTCTTAACACCATCCACATTCAAATTATTGTTATGAGTGTCGCAAGGACGGGGAAAAAATCACTTACAAATTCCAATTATTTTCACAAACCTACACTAATGAAAGGATTTACAGACTGAAGCTGAATAGATGGAAATGATCCGCATTTGGAGTAAAAAGCTCCTGCCTGACAGATATTCAAAATAACAACTCTCGCCCCTACTGCTGCCAAGGTGTATTATTTATTGGCGTGAAAGATGTCTCAGTAATGCTTTTGTCTGACAATAGAAAACAAAACCCCTATCTAGAGCCTAATCCAATTACAGAGGAGAACAAGATACGAGTCGCAATGTCATTTGTATCTACAAATTCAATCTCAAGCACTTTTTCAGGACACACAGACCCGTTTCCTTTTATCGCCACAATTATGAAAAGTATGAGCATTGCACCTGCTACATAATTGTCAGGGTAGTTTTCTAAATCTAATTGAAAGGGCAGTACAACAAAGACTATCTACCTAACCTGTCCCAGCACTACAGTGTTTCGTGCTTTCTACATTGTAAGGTCTCACTGACACTTGCTTTCTCTGTTTTCTCATCCCAATGCCTCTGAATCTGCACCAGGAGCATGAATCTTAAGCGAGACGCCCACATGCTGCTCCACACTCCATCTATTACAATTATGGTCCCCTATCTGAGGTTTACATCTTTATTTGCCTCCATCATCCACACTGCTACTGCTTTACAGCCTGTTTAAGAGTCATATCCAACAAATTCCACCAAGATCTATAATACTTGGAGAGAGACGTCTAATAGCGTTGCTATTCCTCGCAATGGCAGATAAGGGAAGGAATCGAAGAAGCACATTATCCGAAATCTGTTTTTGAGTCAATTCCCACTATCATGTCATGTGACTAATGACATCATGACTATGCTGATTGGCTGATGGCACCACAGGAATCCTCACAGTCCTACGGCCAATGCTGTAACATGAAAGGCAGATGGTGAAATATAAGAATCAATTTCATGCCCTTAAGAGCTCTACAAAGAGTTACTGTCTGACCAGAAATTCATCACGTTGTTAAACCTGTATGAGTTTCTTTCTACACAAAAAATATAATTTTGATATTTAGAATCATATTTATATTTATCTTCATATTTGATATTTAGTATGATAGTAAATACACAGTTCACTGTCTTCAGTGACTTCCATAGTAGGACAACAAATACTATGAAAGTCAATGGGTATCACCAATTGTGTGCTAACCATCATTTATCTCCAACAGAATAAAGAAACAGGTTTGCAACAACACAAGGGTAAATAAATTAAGATTTTTGGGTGAGCTATAAGGTAAAATGACTAGTAAAGCTAATATTATTGCGCTTAAATTGTAAAGACAGTAACATGTAAAGTGTATTTATTTCCAGCATCCTGGGAAACCACTTATTTTGAAAAATATGTTCATTTTTCAGCTCCCCTAGAGTAAAAAAAAAATGATTTTTACAGGTTTGGAATCCATTCAGCTGATCTCTGGGTCTGGTGGTACCACTTTTAGCATAGCTTAGCATAATCCATTGAATCTGATTAGACCATTAGCATCACGCTAAAAAAATAACCAAAGAGTTTCGATATTTTTCCTATTTAAAACTTGACTCTTCTGTAGTTACATCGTGTACTAAGACCAACAAAAATTTTAAGTTGCGATCTAGGCAGATATAGCTAGGAACTATACTCTTATTCTGGCGTAATAATCAAGGACTTTGCTGCCGTAACATGGCTGCAGGAGGTGCAATGATATTACGCAGCAGCCGAAAATAGTCCCCTGCCATTGAAAGTTACTAAGGTGACTATTTTTGGCTGCTGCACCAAGTTTTAAATAGGAAAAATTTTGAAACTCTTTGGTTATTTTAAGCGTGATGCTAATGGTCTAATCAGATTCAATGGATTATGCTAAGCTATGCTAAAAGTGCTAGCGCCAGACCATGAGATCAGCTGAATGGATTCCAAAAATCAAATGTTGGAGCTGGAAAATTAGCATATTTGTGTTCCTTTAATACAAGGTTTTGATAAACTGACATTAAAAACTACACCATTTACCTTTCAGAATTTTTTTTGAAACTTCAAAATGGAGAAGAGGTAGACAACACAGAGGTGGATAAGACACCTTGCCCATAACCAAGCATATCCTTAACCTTACCCACCCCTTTTAAAGAGTAACTAAACCCTAAACCAACTTTTTTTAGTTAATGATCTGTAAGAATGGGGCTTTATTAGTGCTGTTCATTGATTTTAGTAAGTTTTTTGACATTTGGATGTAAAGTGTTTCAATACTACAATATATGGTGTAAAAACGTCTGAGTGCTGCCCTCTTCAGGTTGAACGGTGGCTACTGCAGTTGAATTTTCCTATTGGATGTTGGGTCCAAAAAATGACTCGTGACGTAAGCAGGTTCAAGCTCACCACGCCCTTCTTACGATCTCATCACACACTTAGTTCGTCCCCTCTATCTCCGTTGGGATCTGCCCACTTTTCTTGCATTTTTCAAATATTGCAGTGGGTGGAGTCAGGCTCTCACCAGGGGTTTAGTTACGCTTTAAAGGTATAACCCACTTCTGGACTTTATTTCCCCTATTTGGAGATCGCCGATCTGTGGTTAACAGTTGGGTACAAAAGGTAAAGTATATACTTCAGGTTCCTATCATGCAATGAGAGCTGAATGCATGCTATCTGTGCTTCTCGTCACAATAACCAAGGGCAGACCAGTGCAAGCCTACGAGCTAATCTTTATCGCTCCCCTGAGCCAAATCACTGTTTGAGGTCTAAATCAGGTTGGAAGGCCTCGGCGCGATGCAAAACGTAACTCCCTCGCAGACCAAGCTCCAGGGAAGCAACCAGGCAAACCGGCATCTTTATTACCACACACATCTTCCTTTATCTGCTGTACTGAGATCTGCCAAGAGCCTCTTCGTGGTGTGGGTAATAGCTGAATGCATTTCTCTCCCAGGCATCTTGAGATAATCCTCCCCGCTGAAGAAACTTCTCTGACACTCTCCTGTTATCACTTGAAAGGATTTATAGCACTTTTAATGGCGTTAAGATTTTGTGAAGTTCATTTGACAAACCATTTATCCATTTGGCACCATCAGGAGGCATCTCACAAGAAAGTTAAAAAGAAAGAACAATATAATGATGCAACTGAGTGCAAATAAGGTTAGAGATTCTGCACAGTCTACAAAAAAAAAAAAAAAAAACTATTGCCAGATAAATTGTTTCCTCTACAAATGATGTAAAGAACAGTCACACAAGAGCCCAATGTGAAGAAGCAAAAGCTCAATATCAATATTTGTGCCAGAGTAAAAGCAAATACACACCACGTGCAGATATTCACAATATTGAATGAAGCTGGGTCAAAAATAGCATAAAAGTGAATTTAAGCCAAATTTAATACTGTTCTTGCAGCCGGGGGCACAGACTTGCGTCCATCTTAAGCCAAAATACATATCACTCATAATTTCCCCATGCATCACAAGGACCAAGGCGCATTACAAATGGAAGGAAATACTTTCATGTCAGTCCAACTTTATAAACGGCGTAAAAGTGCTCCCCTCTCAAATGAATCTAAATTTAGAGCTCGAGCCTCCACCACGCTCGCTGCCTCGCCCCTTGTGGAGCATGGAGGCCGTTTCCATGGTTACGTGCGATTGATAGGCACAAATATGAGCGGGTCTTTGTATTTCTAAACATCCTTCAACATGCACGGCAGTTTACAGTAGGAGCTTAAGAAATTGAATACTAGTTAAATATTCAAATAACACCAGGTCTGGGGACAAAATGAAGACTGTGAGGGGCGAACAAACCCACTTTCAGAAAACTGGGGTCTTTATAGAAGGGCTGTTAGTGAATAAGAGACTTAGTATGCGGGAGACATAACAGCGAACATTTCAGAGAACAGCAGCAGTCTTAATGCTTCTCTCTGAAGAACCTGAGACAGAGGAATACGAGAACAGCAAGATACCAAAACACGCACAACCTTAAACACATGCACACATTTTGTGTTTCTAGGTTTTATGGGGAATTGTTATAGACGTAATGACTTGTATACTATACAAACTGTATATTCTATCTCAAGGGTTTTCAAACTTCTTTGTCAGCCCTTTGACCTAAATCATTTACTTTAAGCACCCCCTGAGATTTTATGTTAGGTTTTATGTAGTTTACTAGCACATTTGCATGCTAAACACAAAAAAATTATTAAGGGGATCTGTTGTCGCTACTTTATTTAAAGAGCACCTATTTCATTGCTAAAAACAATGTTATTTTGTGTATTCGGTATAATACAATGTGTTTGTGTGGTTTATGGTTAAAAACACATTTTCCACATACCTTATATTTTTGTAGCTCCAGACTTCCCCGTCTTCCTGAAACACATGGATTTTGTACAAAACTGTACCTGATTGGCCTGAATACCTCTGACGTCAGCTGGAAACGTGGCGCTTCTTACCATGTTTGAAAGATTTGGTTGCAACAGGAGTTAACTTACAGGCTGTGAGTCCGAAGCGGGAGGAGTTATGATAATGTCGGTCTTGTCTACATCACCAATCCTAGGAAGTAAACTGTTGCCTACAATCCATGTGTTTGTTGTAGTCCAAAAATAAAGATTTACGTTGGAGATGATAACTCGCGTCATTGTTTACTTTGGGGTTTGTACCTTTTACAAATGGTTAACATGTACTAATACACACTTACACACCAAAGGAAATGTAAAATCATGAATTGGACCATTGGTGCAAGTAAAAGATTCAAATTTATTGATTTAATTAAGTTGTAAACATTATTTTAATGAGCTGTCCTGAAATAATGTTGATAATTACATAAATGTAACATTTTGTGTAAATTCAACTTATGTCTGAGTTAGTTTGTTTAAAGCATTATTTCAATTAAATTCAAATTAGTTTGATAACTTAATTTTTTTTAAGTTTCCACCATACTTTGCAAGTAAAGTATTATTTTATGCATTTCTATTCAAGATGAGAAAAGAAGTTGACTTATTAATGTTTACAGTGTAAAAAATACTTTGCTGCCTTAAAATTTTTTGTTAAATCAACTCAGATTTACAAGTCATGTCAACAGAGATGAGTTGTCACAACTTATTTTTAAGAGTTTCTGTTAGGGTTTAAAAGGTTAACATTGTGCAAAAGATAAAAAACAGATTCGACTCACTAAGCTTTATCTTACATGCTGTTTCAATCAGAAGGCATTTTGTCAGAAAAAAATGACTTCCTGACAGCATATCATTTCATATAAAAGGTTGATTTTTTTTGTACCCAGTGAACATGATTAAATCAAATTAAAAATAAGGTGGAAAAACAAGTATTCAACTTATTTTTAAACACAATTTTCTTACTACATCTAACTCAATATATTTTGTAGGTTGAACTTAATTTCAGAAGTTGTCTCAACTCAAAAAAAATATGCAAAATGTGGCATTAATTGTTTTTAGTTAAGTCCAAACGATAAGTGAACTTCAATAAAAATTAATTTTTAATCAGTTTTTATCAGTAGCATTTTACATTGTTTATGTTATTTTTATGTTATTGGACCTTCATCTGGCAATGTTCTTTTATCTGTACATAAAATGTATTGGTCCATTTTGCATATGAAGTGATTCACATTTAAGATTCTAGCTTTTATGGTCATGACATGCAAATATACAAATAAAACAAATATTTTGTATTAGTAAAATTATTTATTTTCATTTTACGATTTAATAATTGATTTTTTCATCAACTCATGTACCCCCTGCAATTTCTTCGCAAACCAGAAGGGTTTTGTGTACCTCAGTTTGGGAAACCCTGTTTTATCACCTTTTCCATCCTATCCCTCACAAAAAACTTTCTGCATTTTTACACTTTCATATAAACATAATTTAGCATGATTTGTTTTTTCACAATGGAGACAAAAAAAGTCCACACACAGTCAAAAATTACCATCTCTGTGGAGAAATTTGGTCCCCAAACAGATGGGATTACTAGGACCACACATAGAGTGCTCTCCATAATTTGGGACCAAAAGGCAAAATTTCTCTTTTTACTATCCCAACACTTACGGATGGCACTGAATTTCAGTATAAAAAGTAAATTGATAATGAATAAACAATGAATTATCAGTTGTGATGAGCTTCACAACATTGCTCAATCATGTTTTGTTCCAGGTACAACAGCTGGTTATGTAATTTAGCTAATGAAGATTTAATACAAATCCACCATAATTGCCTCATGTGCTGCCATCAAAATAACACTGAACAAGGTTAAAAAAACGAAAACATTTCAATTTGCCATATAGTAATCTAAAAATAAACTGGACCTCTGGGCACAATACTGTGCATAATTCTTCCAAAGTTTTTATTATTTAAATCATTTTATCAATGTACTGTACAAACACAAGCACTTGTGCTAATTCTTGCATTGGTTTAAGCTCAGAAAATCTCTCCCAGTTACATTCAGGCTACCGTACAAAACGAAGCGCCACACAGACTTTGTGTACACAAACAGCTTTATTACTTGCATAACAGAAATAGGAACGAAATACAGTCTACATATATATACAAATACAGTGTGTGTGTGTTGTGTGTGCCAAGTTCAAGCTCAAGAGTGCGCGAATGAGCTTATCAAGGTTCTGCAGGTCTGATCCGAGCGTTCTTACAGAGACACTGGCCGTATTTTTCTCAAGCCAAGCTAACAACAGAAAATGAACTGTGATATGCAGTTCTCTAAACTCTGCAAAATCCTTCTTCACTATCACAAAATGTGTCAGCAATTTCAAAGCAATATTTCAATTTTGGGTCACTAGGGAAACCAGCACGAGCTGTATTGATCCTGCAGTGTTTCTGAAATCTTAAAACAAGCTTCTGTGAACTAAATGGTCAAAACACAAATGAGAAAAAGCCAGAGAGACTATAAAGAAAAATACACATAAAAAACTAAATTTAAAGGAAGCAGTACAATTAGTATGTACATGTAACTGAAAGAAACAAAAAGTGCCACACTACGAGTTTTTCTTCAGTATGACTGCAGCAGTTTATTTTACTGTGTGGCCGCTTTCCTTATGTTGATGATCAACCGCTTGCTGTATTCTCTGTGGTCCACTGGCTTTGCCTCCACCACTGTCACTTTAATGCGAGATTCATCCTATGCAGACAAAACAGAGATAATTACAAGCCTGAATTTCAACTTATCGCCACCAAGAAGAACTTCTAATGTCTCTTAAGAGAGCAAGTGTCTTCCGCCTGAATATAAATGGGTGCTATTTTTAAGTGCAAATCGACCGCAAGCATGTAGAGCCGCATCCATAAAGCAAGCAAAGGCGGAGAGGGAATGATCTTGGGAGAAAAGCGTATCCCAAGTTCGAGCTTGCAAAAAAAAGCCGTACAGTTTAGAGTCGAGCACTCTAAACTGATCTCACATTTTGGAAAAGTATCTCCTAAAGAGCCCTGTGGAAACTTTTAACTCCATTAGTTTAACCTACAAACCTATTTAGTCACAACTGCAGGCATTTGCATGTACAAAGGAAGATAAACGTCTTTAAATGCGATACTCCCTGAGAGAAAAAGGGCAAACTATTGACTCCCACTAACAGACAACCTGCTGGTTTAAATATGTAAATCTGTTATATATACAGAACATTAATAAGCTTTAATGAGATCTTTTCCTTTCAAGGCCATATGCTTAAAAAACACAAATATGAAACCAAGTGAATATGCAGCATTTGAATAACTTAGCACAAATAACATGCTTAAACACTAGACTAGCAATTCATTTAGAGGATCTTAACCCATGGGTCACAGTTTAGT
Source organism: Paramisgurnus dabryanus (assembly GCF_030506205.2). Lineage (NCBI taxonomy): Eukaryota > Metazoa > Chordata > Actinopteri > Cypriniformes > Cobitidae > Paramisgurnus > Paramisgurnus dabryanus. The sequence goes on along the minus strand of NC_133344.1, from coordinate 23,101,167 downwards.
TCTCATATGGCTGCAGATAGCAGAGGAAAAAATATGAGTAGTTATCATAGCAATATAAACAGAAAACACTTCCTATTTCATTAGATGACCAACTAGAAACTATTCAATAATGATAAATCACCCTTTCACTACTATTGTATTCGATATTTATGTGATCATTTGATATGACCTTCAAGAATGCTGACTGTGGCCTTGTATTCTCACTCTATTACCTGTACATGTAATATAACAATCTCCAGGTATTCAGACATTGCATTTCAGATGAATACAAATTTCCCTCCAGAATAATAAATCACATTACACAGACCCCAACTGCAGCTCGGCTATATACGGCTAACCCGATTACAGAAATAAGCTACCCAATTAAGGCTATAAAATGATATGTATCTAATATGGAACGGAGTCAAATTAAAGTTAATATGAATTTTGAGAAGTAACGCATGAATCTGAACTCCAATAATTATGATCCGGGGCAGCGGAAGAGGAAAACCGCATTGGGTCTTTTGAGATGTTGAGCCAGCGTGTTTGAAGATGAGAAATGAAGTAGGTGGTGTTCTTGCCGTTAGGATTACAGAAACCCACAACACAAACATCCTCAGCTTATCTACAACTGGGTTTCTCACGTGTGGTACGCCATGTGGTGAAGGAACGAGGCAACGAGAAATTCTCATTACCAGCAACCACGATAGACCGAACGTGGACTGGAACCGTGCGTCAATTTTCATAATTCCCAATCACGCCAAAATGTGCACAACACATGCCAATGTACACGCTTTGTTTGGCTCCAAATGTTAATTTCAACAACTAAAAATGTGTTTTCCTTCTCTCTTTTTATATACGCAATTAAGCAAACATTTTCGTTTAGTAAACGAGTAACAAGAACTTTTTTTAGTGAAACATCAGCGTTTCCAACCAAATGCTGCTTCAGATGCATTACAGCCTGAAACTCTTATAACTGTTGCTACATAAATATAGAAAAGCACAATATTTTTTGTGTGTGCATATCAGTGAACACCCCTGACCACTCGGTGAGTTTCACGAAAGTTTAATGCATTTTAGGAAGGATTGTTCCAGTGCACCATTAAACCCATTGTAGAGGTGTGAGATGAAACACAAACACGCGAAAATTCTCAGGGCAGCCGCAAATGTCGAAATTTCAGTCAAAACCGTTCTATTTCACCATAAACAATCTGAAAACAGGGCTTTAAGTCTAAAATACCGAACTTGTCCTTTAATAATAGCCTTAAGACTGCACTGTTGGCTCCCTCTAAAAGTCTGGACCGCTGTAAAAACATTGTACATCACACATTAGATTAGGCAGAGAGTAGGTGGTCTTTTGTGACTGTTCAAATACATTCGACCACATGAGCGTCTACACTACAAAGCAAATGGTTTGAATGTGTTTTTGGCTAGCTCTGAATGTGGTCGAGCTCAAAACAGTTTAGGTGGTAATGCAGGAAACAGTAACTTACATTGTAGGTCTCCAGCTTTACTCTGTTCCGGAAGAGAAAGGTATTAAAGTTTGCATGCTGGAAGACCTCATCAAACGCTGCCTCATTCTGTGAGCAAAGACAACAGGGCAAGAAAGAATTATTACATGGTTTAAAACAATGTCACGTAAATGGATATTGTTTCTCTGACACAGACTGCGCTATTAGAAACTAATTAAATCATTCAGAGTAAGACCTTGTTAAAAAATCCTTGGGTTTGAAAGCCTATTTCATAAAAGAAAACGATCCCAATTCACACACAATGTGTTGCTTCTCTGAGCATCTGCGTATTACGCAGGCCAACCCTCAAGGCCACGCTTTTATATATCACATGAACGAAAAGCATAGGAAAATAGAACAAGAAAAGGAGTCAGAAACTTACAGAATCCTTGAGTTGGCCGAGATAAGCCGAGTTTTGGCCTAGAATGGTTTCGGCGCTGTCTTGAAAACACATCACCCATTGGTTGTCTCCAAAATCAGCAATGTTGGCCTGGCAGGGAATTAAAAGGCTATTAGCAATAACACAAAACAAAACGCTTCATTTACACTTCACGCCTGAAGACTCATTACAAGACACATCCAATGAATATAGGCTAAGTTGAATAGGCAGTTTTGGCGGTGAGGATGGGAAAAATGAGCCAGGTCATGCACATCTGAGCTACTATGTGTCCAAACAGATGCTGCAGTGTAGCTAAGGACAGCAATGCACTGAAGGCAGACGGGAAAATAAACAAAAGAGAAATCGGCTTATTTCAACATGGGACGTGCCGTTTAAATGAGCTATAATATTTTAAAGCTGCTATTTTTAAATGCTTTTGGTTGTACACCAGCAGGAATAAAGATAATCAAGCTTAATTTGTCCATTCCCGCCTCTTCCCGAAAAACGACAGGCAGATTTAAATATAAAAAAGAGCAATTAACAAAATACAGCCTGAGCTGATTAACAGCAAAACAGAAACAAAGTGGCCTCAAATGAGCAATGAATATACAGCATGAGAACAACAGAAATAAAATGTTGTACTTATTTGTTTTAGAAATTATTATTTTGAGTATCCGAAGGAAATGAGAAAGATATTTAACAACAACAAAGCAAGCACAAGCTAAAACAATTTCTCAACTGTTATTAAGCCACTTGAGGGATTTCAGATTTGTAATGGTTAACCCTACGTTGTTCTAGGTTATAAGTTTCACATCTCACACTGTTCATACTTAACCAGGGGGTAACCCTGGGTATTCATAATCTAATGTTTCACACCACTAGGGGTGTCACGATTCTCCAAATCCTCGATTCGATTACATTTTCGATTCTAAGGTCACGATTCGATCCGATTCTCGATTTTTACATTTTTTTTTTTTTGAAGACAAAAATGATATGACATTATTTATTATTATTATAGTTTAACATAACATGCACATTGCACAACAAGCAATGTGGGGTTAACTGGGTGTCATAACCTTGAGTTAATTACAGGGATAACCCAGGTTCTAAATTACAAGTGTGAAATGCTACTTAACCTACAGTTAAAAGCGTGGTTTAGAACAAAGATAACCCGGGGTTAAGCGCAGTTTGCAAAGCCGCTTGGAGATCCAGACCATTGATGCACACATTCTGTTTGCCAATGAAAGGACTCTGGACAATTGTTATAAAAACAATCCTTGTTTTTGCTTGGTTTTTGTGAAGCACAGCTCAAAAAGCACACAATTCAACTTAAGACAGGAAGTAGACAGTCAGCCATAGAGATAAATACAAAAGCACAAAGCTCGACTTTGTATTTCAGAAGGGGAAGGTGATCCAAGAGGAAGAGTCTTACCGAGAGCATGAGGCGATATTTGAAGTCAGGAAATTCTTTGTCACATTTCTCACAGCGGAACATCCCATTCTGCTGGTCAACCACTTTCTTGTTGCAGTCTTTACTTGGGCAAGCCTGATACAAGCAGTTCTCTTTACGCATGTAGACTATAGTGGCGACACAGGAGAAATAATCAGCCTGAAAACAGAAATTGACAGTTGAAATAAATGCCTGGAGACCACATAAACAGTATATGTTCCCAGTTCAGTACTGGCCAGATAACAGTTTAAAAACATCAGCTGGTGGCACATTATGAAGGATGCAAAGCAAGTGTGGCTTGATCTTTTCTTCTTTACATAATTCCAATACTTCCATATGAGGCATTTTACAGTTTTGATAGCAGAACATTATGCTAGCAACATTAAGGTAAAAATATTTGATTCTCAGGGTCCAGACAAAATCTAAAGACTAACTGCACTGTATACTCTTGTTTATATGAATATAAATACAGAGCTTATATAATATGATACATGGAACATAAACCCTGTTTCCCAATTATGCCAAAAAAATGCAAACCAAAAACTGCCCATATTCATTATAAAGTGGGATATGCAAAGTACAGAACATGCATAAACATAGAGGACTTTAGAGCAGGACTGGAGGGCTGAAGGGAAACAGCAGCCGTAAAGCACCTGGAGGGAAGGTCAAAGGGTCTGCACTAAATGTATGCAAAAAAGACAATAGGACACAAAACACACAGCAACTGAAGCTGCAGATGAAACAGGAAACACTAACATACTATGAATTATTTTGTGCAGATGAGAGTTACCATTTAATCAGAATACTTTGGTTTCCTATGACTTAGACAAGCATAAGGCACAATTCCCATGGTTAATGTTATGAGAAACAATTATCTAAAATAAAATTGGCATGAAATACAATAAAACACATCAATGCATGGGTAGCATCACAAAAACTAAAGTTTAAATGCTATTTAAATGTCTGTGTTTTTATTTTATGGTAAATAAGTTTTTCCGCTGAGACCAAACTATTCTAAAATGCTGGTTGGTTGGTACTGAACAACAGTTTTTATATTTAAAGTGCACCTATTTCATTTCTTAAAAACAATGTTATTTTGTGTATTTGGTATAATACAATGTGTTCACGTGGTTTATGGTTTAAAAAACACATTATTTTCCACATACCGTACATTTTTGTAGCTGTAGATATACCTGTCTTCCTGAAACGCACTGATTTTGGACAACACTCATCGATCTGAAACGCGCTGTGTCCCTGATTGGCCAGCTAATCTGTACGTCGAGATTGGTCTGAATACCTCTTACGTTAGCCGGAAATGTGACGCTCCTTAGTACCATGCTTAAAGGATTTGCTCACAATGAGGAGTTAACTTACAGACTGAATTCAATCAGGAAGTAAACTATTTCCTACAATTCGTGTGTTTGTTGTAGTCCAAGAAAATACATTTACGTTGGAGACGCTAACATGCGGTAAACATTGTTTACTTTGGTGTTTGTACCTTTTGCATATCGTTAACATGTACTAATGCACACTTACACACCAAGGAAAATGTAAAATTGTGTATCAGATTTTTTTAAGGCTAAACTGGTGCTTGCCAAACAACACGGCTAACATATTCTTCCATCACTTAATTTTCCCCCTATATTGCATTAATGAAAACAAAACTTTGCGGCTAGAAAACTGCTATATAATCTCTGTAGCCGTGCCTCTACTATGTAAACAAGGCTGTGAAAATGCCAAATATAAAATGAATAGGAAATAAAAACCTCACATAATATTTAGTTTTGGACCCTATTCCTGGAGTAGAAAAATGTGTTTTGCAGCATGAAGAAAAAGCGAAAGCAAAAGTTTTAAAGAGTCAGTTAAGGGCACCTTATTGCACTACAAACATCACAGAGAAAAAGACAGAATAGCAAGAGACACAAAAGACGACAGATTACAGGGTGGAAAAAGGGTCACTGGCTGGACATGAGCATGACTCTGGCTTGACAGCTACTCTTCACAAGAGCTCCAGGGAAACACATTAAACCTAAACACACACACGCCATCAATGTTTACTTGGCAGACAGCGTTGATGAGTGCACCGAGATGAGATTGGTCTTTGAAATGACCTACAATGGGCTTAAGAAACTCCTCCTTAGAAAATGAGGTCTTGATTCATATTTATGCTGTAAAATTGACTCTAATGAAATGTAAAAAAAACTAAGCACTTTGCCAGGACTGAGAATTCAGCCCACCATGGATTTAATCTCTCCATAGACCGTAATCTACACAGTGCCTCTGGCAAAGTCTTAACCCCACATTTTCTAAGGAAATGAGCTACGAAAACAAAAAAACAATGAAAATGTGTTACTGTAATTGATTTCTTTCCTAACAGGTTTACTGCTGACCACTCAGTTGTTTCGCTTTGAGAATTCGACCCCAATTAACTTCTCGTAGGGGGAGAATTGATATTCAGTGTCACTACAAATAAATAAAAAGCCTCTAGGGAACTGTGAACGACAATGACATAAAGCAGAAAAAAGCTAAGTGAAATATCCTTGCGAATTACTGTCATTTCACTTAGTGACAAAATCCTTTTAACTGTTTTTCGCCTCTCTGAAATACAATAATTAATCCAGTAAATACCCATGTCATTATTGTCACATTCGCTTCAAAGACGAATGGTTCCTGAAAAAGGGTGTAGAGCACATTTCTTGTTTCCTAATGCCTGTCAACATGGTTGACAATTTTACTTAAACTCATTACGCAGGTTGGGGTAGCAGGAAATTATGTGTAAGTGGCTCATTTTATTACTCTACACAGTGGGACAAAAAAACTGGGTCATAATTTTTTTTGTGAGGAGTGCATTTAATTACAGACGATGGGTTGTGAGCTTTTAGTGACTTGACCTCATATTTCTACAAATTTGAAGGAAAGAGACCAAGGTAAGAGTTTGAATGCATTTCATCACAGATAAATGTTGGCATCCATGAGCCTATAGCACCCAGGTATTAAGGAGCAGGGTTCCCACACCTTAGTAAACTTCAAATTTAATGACCTTTCAAGGACTTTCCAGGGCCAATACGCTCAAATTCAAGGACTAAATGTGGGGACACATTTCAAGTGAGAGCTAGGTTACATTGTGTTACCTTTAAAGATACATTGTTACAGTTACCTTTTGAGGGAACTTGCACTGCGTCACTGGGGTGACACTTTGGGGTAAGTGCGTCTGAAATTGTATATCAAATTCAACCAATGGCAACCTTAACGACAAAGACAGGGTGATGCGGGAGCCAGGAAGTATATCGCTATCTGAAATATTGCCAAAGACTGCGTTACAGGGACGCAGGAAGTATGGCAAGGGAGACGCAGCAACTCGTTCCCTTCTCAGGGAACAACAGGTACATACGTAACCAGAGACGTTTTCAAACACAATTATGCAAAAAAGCCTTTTGGTATAAATCAACATTTGCATAAAGAAGATATAAACATTTAAAGTGAACAGTTTAGCACGTGTGCTTAAAAAGTCTAGAATTTTTTTAAATGATCTTACACTACATAGGGAATAATATGGATTTTTTCCTAGAAAACTTCTTGCATAAAATAGATTCAAGCACTTTCAATGACCTGTATCTATGTATGTATATTTTACAAAAACTTCCCAGGGCCTCAAATTTTTTTCCCCAGATCCACATACTTTCAAGGACCGGTGGGAACCCTGAAGGAAGGTTTTGGACTAGAGCGATACTTAAAATATTTTCAAAACCACAGGAGCCAGAACAGACTTCAGGGTAGTGAACGATCACCATATCTATGAAAAATCATACCTGAGCATTAAGTCAAAACCAGGCCCACTAAATCCCACCCATTTTCTAGGAGGGACATTAAATGCTATCTATCATTTTGCATGCTTATTCTATATCTATGGCAAGGATGGATCTTGCAGTTATTAATGTAAGCAGCCACACAACAACAGACGAATACAAACATCAGCCATTTTACTTGCTTGACAACTTTTGAATGATGATACCGTATTCCAGAGCATTGTCATGCATGTCTCTGTTCTAAATCATTACTTCTGGCATGCATCAGAGATTTACAATGTCAAGAAAACAGTCCGGTTTTCTCTGCTTTAATAATTGATGTCTGACATGTGAAAGCGGTCCTCCCATTTTTTATCCTCTCTTCTGATATTGTGAGGCTTCATTCTGCACTCCCTCTTCATCATTCTGCTCAACCTGATAAGCTCATCATTTTTCTCTCTTCTCCAGACATCACCTCTATAATATTGCCATCTGAACACAGATTCTCATCTCCCAATGCTCTTGCCTAAATAAAAACAGTCTGTTATGCTTAACGCTTGTTCTCAGCTATAAAAAGAGACACCTGAAAACAGAACAACGGTCCCAATGGGAACCACTATCACTAGTTTCGTCAAAACCAAATCCATGGGAAATAACATGTGAAAGGTAAGGTTTATTAACTGCTAGTCTGTGTAGCTCCTTTAAAAGATAAGGCTTAATATACATGACAGAAAACCAAAACAGTAAAAGACAGAAGGATGGGGCAGATTTATTATGAAGCTTAGAGTACAATCTATAGTACGATCTTTTAATTATTTTGCTTGGTAAACGGAGTCATGCTAATCTCTGGTTTTCATCGTTGTTCTTTTATAATGCAAGTAATGCCTAATCACAAATCTTGGGAAGATGGGAAGGTCATTATGGCTGATTAATGAGCAGGGAGAGTTGTAACCGTGTATTAAAGTGACTCGCCCTGTGTTTGGTTTCAGAAAATGCATCACAAAGGACTGACTGATTAGTAAACCAGACAAAGTATTTAGAAAGGTGAAGTATTTTAACAAATTTTTAACTCAACTGGGGTTTTTACATCAATCCATATTTCCGTTATTAGACACTGTGGTGCTATTACCCACCTTATAAAACAACGCATCTATGGATCCAAAAGAGGGGTGGGTTGATACGATAGTCCGTTTCAATATTAGTCCGGTATTGGGGGAAATGGCCGGATCGAATACTGTTGAAGTCTGGGAGTATAATCCGATCCAATACAAACACAGACCTTGTCATGGCAACTTGGGGTGAAGCGCGACTGGGTGAGCAACATGAATTTGCACAAAGTTGCATTTTAAATTGTCCAAAGTTACAAGCTTTTTGTACGGCTAACAAATCTGTTATTTGCAGTTTAATTGATTAAAATGGTGATAGAGATGGTATTGGATCAGTATCGACAGATACTCAAGGTTGTGGTATCGACATCAGTATCAGACATGAAAAAGTGGTATCGGCCAAGCCCAAATCCAAAAGCAGTAAATTCGCTGCGTATGTTTCGATCATCGCTCTGAATCTGATCCATAACAAAAGTCCTTTACAAAAATGCAATTATCTCAGCTTTTTGTTCAAAATTTAGTGGATTTAAAGAAACCTACCCATATTTAAGAGGTGATGAAAAGAAAACAAATGAAGATAGGATAAAATAGTTTTTTTTTTGTAGTGGGTCTGTTCTTTCATTTGATATATTGTTTGTTTATATATTTAAAGAAGACCATTTTCTAGAAGGCATTAAACTTTTGGAAAAATTAGGGCTGTGCAAAAATAGATTTTTCGATTAATCGTTTTTTTACATGGTCGATTCAAAATCGATTCTCAAACAGCAGAATCGGGGTTTTTTCATATTTATTTCCGCAAACATTGAACGAAAGATTAACATTAATCTAATTACTAGTCTTCTTCACTAGATGTCACCCTCTTTTTTTAATCGAATCGATCTGGAACATCGGAATCGATACCCAGCCCTAGGGAAAATCATAAAAAATGCTGCCACTGGCTGGCAACCTTTAAAAAAAATGCTGGTGGGAAAAGAGTTAAAGGAATTGTTGAAGCTAAAATATGTAAAACGATAAAAAAGCAAATTGTTTTGCAATCATCTGAAACTAAATTATGGGCAAGCTTGAAAATGTCTATTAATAAAAAAAGGTTCAAGTAAAGAGCGGTTTGCATCATTATTTAATGTAGCTTCATAAAAGTCTGCACGGCAAAATATCGTTTTAATAAGCAGTTTTATATTTCCATTCTTGCATACTTCCGAGTTCAGCGTGTTGCAGGCTCTGAAACTCATAATTGTGTAAATAAATCTGTTCATATGAAATAAACACATCCTGCATCTGTGTAAGGTGAGAAAAATACCCAACTTTTTACATGCAAAATCTATCAACACTTTCGGTGTTGGCGTCATACCTTATCTCCGTGACCCAATTGTTCATTCTTGACTTCCGTCAGGGTCTTCCAGTTTGTGTTTCCACCGCCGCCTGGTCCTCTCATCTCAGTCATAGACTGACCATCCATAGCATGTCCCTCCTTATCATACCTACAAGTAAACAAATTCTAGTTAGCATTTTAATCTGCCAAATCAGTAAAAAAATATCTCAGGCATCTGTTATTTTCTACACAATGGCAACAGCTCATCTGTTCAGGCAGATAAGTAGCTGATATGTCAAATCTGATATCTGGAAATAGAAATGCAACACGCGAGCAATGATCAGCACCTGTAAGGGAGATTCGAGCTAAAAACGATGGTCGCAAAGCCGCTCGGCTACAAGGAATCAACAGCGTAGCGGCGGTTGGGGAGATAGGGTCAGGGTTTCAATGGTGAATCAGAAACCCATTTTTGCTTGCCACTGGGAGGAAGAGGAAGATGATGACAGAAAAAAACAAAACCCACTCAGGTTGAAGCAGTGTGTCGGAAGAATCGATACAGCATTCTAATCTACGGACCGTAGATCTGGGCGCTTAAGGGTAGGATGGTGTAGTTTGGTAAATACAAGGGTACAGGGCTTGTTCTGGGAGGCGTGACTAATTGAAAAACTCAATGTTAATAGAGAAACGTGCAGCCTGATCGCTTTGGTGGTGTCAGTTATTTCCTTCTGAAAAATGAGTTTAATTCCGAAATGCGGTGCCTTTTCTCGTAGTTCCCCTTTGTGCTCCTGTTTAACACTGAACTTATATACTTCCGAAAATAATTCCCTAAATATAGCGCTAGTCATGCATTGCAGAAAGGATCAGCCTCATTGTGTTGTTCCCCCCTTTTGTATTTACTGCACTGCATATTGTATGTTCAGGGATGACAGACTGATAAGCAGACATGCCATTTATGACTGGATGTAACTTTTGATACTTTGCAGTAAAAGTGGCACACCTATTGACTTTGTTGTCCTATCAGTGTGGCTCTCATGAAAAAAAGTGAAATAGTTAATAGGGCTGCATGATAAATTATGAGATTGTCATGTGCATCTCGTCAGTAAAGCCGGTTCTTTGATTAGTAATAAATCGTCATCACCTGCTTTCAGATGGAGCAGCATTTACTACACAGAGCCGTAGTTCATTAATAATCGGGGCAATTTTCCATTAATAATCACAGACATTTTGGCTGTGATATGGCCTAGCTTGTCAGTTAACTACGGCTTTAGCTGCATTCACACTAGCAGCGACTAGCGGTAGCAGAGTGACGCAATCTTATTGATTTTAATGGAAGTTTGGCAACTTCCGGCAACACGAGAGACAGTGACCGTTGGCGACTGGAAGGGGCGTGACAAAGTTTAGAAATGTTTAACTTTATGCAAATTATGAGCAACTTTCGGAAGCAACTACCAATGAGAATGAAGCAGTGGAGTTCACGTAATCCCTGTATCGTCAGTTACTGGAGTGAATGGTTCTCATTTGTTAATGACAACCAGATATAGAAACGCCTCTTTTGAAAGAGACGAGTGACACACATCTACGAAGTCACTTATAATGTGAATGTACCTTTTGTGTAGTAAATGTCGCTCCATCTGAAAGTAGCTGATGGGGATTTACTATTAATCAAAGAACCGGCTTTACTGACGAGATGCGCGTGACTAATCACATGAGATTTATCATGAAGCCCTAATAGATAAGACCACAATTACAAAGGAATAACAAGAAACTAATTGTGAATCTTTCAGATGAGTCATAAGAATAAACACAACCACACATAAAACACCATTGCCAAGTCCTGATGGAGTGCTGTATATGGCTGACTGGGCCCAATGTGTGGATGATGGCCGATGCCAGCGAGGAAGGCAATAGGAACAGCCGAGGAGCAAATTGGAAGTGGCATGTGCTTTAGAGGGGTGGAGTGACAGGCTGAAGCTCAGCACAGCGTGGATGAACTGAGCCGAGCAGACAGCAAGAGGAAACAATCTAGATTGGCCACTGAACAGACCATCACATGTCAGAGGACATTAAGCACTTTTGACAGGAAAAAATAAATACATTTGCACCGAAAACAAAGTGCCTTTGGTTAAAAGGTATTTCGACAAAATATACTTGTACATTTTTATCTTTCAGCAGCACAAGGTCCTTCACTTAAAAAAACAAATTACATTTAAAAGCTACGGCAGATGACGACCAATAGTAGGACAACACAAGTTCTCTTAAAGGTGCAGCAGCAGCCCTCAAAAACTACGATCAAGTGGGCCAAGCACACAACCAGAAGATTACCTTCAATTCAATTCGCACCAATTTATGCCCCTTACTCAGCATCTGAAATTGAGTTTGATGGCAATATCTAGTGAAAATGTAAGTGCGAGCGCAGACAGACTCCTAAGTGTGTGTTAGCTTTATAAAGCATGCTGGTTTAAAGGCCCTGACAGGTGAGGTGCAGGCAGGAAAGCTTTCATTGCCTCCAAGAAGATCCAGTCAGAGTAATTGGCAACCTATGAGTAAGAGTGGATCAGTGAAGAAAAATGATAATGAAGGCAAGATTGCATGAGTGTGGCAGGGTGAGAAGAAACAACGGGAGGCGTCACTGACGATGAGAGCCGATGATGGACAGTGGCCCTAATCTCTGATGCCATCTTCTGGACAAAAAGAGACTTGCATTATATAATGACACGTTATTTGTTCATAGGCTCAGAGATGACAAATATAGTGCAAAAAAATGAATCGGATGACAACAGGTTATTTTGAAATGGTTTGCTTCGGGCAAAAATCCAGCCCACATGGCAGGTTAACAAAACCGCTTTTCCCTGTCACAAAATTTGTAAACAGCCTCGTCAATTGATATTACACGAATGAGTAAACAGTGTTTTAAATTATTCATTTTTATTATATTTTATTATAAATTTTAATAAATTGAGTATTACTCAATCTGACAAACATTAGAAAAGGCTATCAGAAGATTTTAAAAATAAAAGCAGGTGGCCAATCACTGTTAATTATCTAAACTGGCATGGTAAACAACAAATATTCTAACAATAGTCAAATATCATCCAATTATAAGGCCTGGACAATTGTATTATCGCTACAAAGGAGGTGCAATTTTGATTCACAAGACAAGATGCGACCTGAAACATCTGCAAATTACAGAAAACTCAATTACACCATAAACAATGATACACACAGAACCAAAGGTGTCACAGTTAATAAAAGTTAATCATCACAAAAGTGGCCAAGATCATAAAAAATAAACATCTGAATTAAATGTACCAAACTTGATCATAATTTGAAGCTTTAAAACCCAGTGATATTACAGGGGGTCTACCACACTCAAATTGATGCCCTCGAGCAAAGAAATGCAATTCTTCTATCCAGACTTCATTAAACAAACATCAAATGCATGACAGCAATACACACATTACCTGGAAGTGTTGAATTTCACAATAAGGGATGCTAGGTGGCAATACAGTGACGACAACTCCCTATACTGAGCTCTGGAGCGTGAGAACTAAGGATTCTCCATCAATGTGATTAATTAGATTGACATTAAATGGCAAAAAGCATCTGAGCGACTTGACATGCTCAACTCCACAAGGACCAGACTTCAAGGTTAAATCCCTGAAGGCCCTAAAGCTTAATAAATCAAAGACAGATACCTTGATTTATGTCAAAATGAAACTGCTTACTCAAACTGACATTTTCAGTAAAAAAAAAAAAAAAAACGTGCCAGACGATAATTTATTTTATACATCAGGTATAGTCTCAATTGTGAAAAGTGGTATCTATGTGATGAGTTTTTCTTCCATGTAACACATATTCATGAATATCAGCTGACTTCACTTACTTCTCAAACTTGTCTTCTGCCATTTTGAGTACCTGAAGTGGTCGAAAAAGAACTAGAAGCTATGCCTTCAATATGTTGTAAGTAGGGATGCTAAACAATTAATCGCGATTAATCGTTAGCCGAATAAAAGTTTTTGTTTACATCATATATGTGTGTGTGAACTGTGTATAATAAATTTGTATAAATAAATGTACACACATGCATGTATACGTTTTAGAAATGTTTACATGTGTATATACATTTGTATATTTATGTATAATTTATATTATATAGAAATATAAATACTTAATATATACTTTTTTTTCTTAAAATTATACATGAATATGTTCATATTTATTTATATACACATATTTATTATACACAGTTTACACACATATGTGATGTAAACAAAAACTTTTATTCTGCTAATGATTAATTGCGATTAATTGTTTAGCATCCCTAGTTGTAAGCATCAAAATCGCTATTTTTACAACACTAAGAAGGCTCGACACAACATTATACTTTGCTCGAAGTATCACCTGTGTCTCTACACATGAACTCGAGCATTGAGAACATTATTTGGGTACACAGAGTTTACTAAAAAGAAGGTTTTGAACAACTGACTTTGGTTGTTTTGGTGTCCACTCGCCACCATCTTCCCAGTCAAGATGTATTGATCTCTGAATGCGACGTAAGAAGGGAGGAGAGTAAAGATAGATAGCTCCTAAAGCATAGTTCCATTTAAATGCACGGAAAATACGTTGTTTTGTCGGAAGTGAAAAACAATATTGACCTTTTAGTTGAAAAAGGAGCCTCATATGAGATTCATTCATTCGCATTCAGAAGCGGACACCATAACAGCCAAAGTCAGTTGTTTAAACCCTTTCTTTTTAGTAAACTCTGTGTAAACAAACAATGTTCTCAATGCTCGCGTTCATGTGTAGAGATCCAGGTGATACAAAGTTTCATGTTGTGCCGTGCCTTCTTAGTGATGTAAAAATAGTGGTAGTTCGGAAGCAGCTGACAGCGGCTGGAAGAACGCATCAACCAAATTTTTAAAGGAATGTTTCTTTTCATGACAGTCGAGATGTGTAATGTTGTCTTTCATAGCCATTTCCCGTAAGAATCATAAACAGTAAAAGATAAGAAATCCATAAATTTTAGCAAGCTAGCCAATGCTTGTCAGTAGCCTACTGGTACTCTGTAGGTACTCAAGATGGCGGCAGGCAACTGGAACGACGTAAAAGGTCACATGACTGATATTCATGAATAGACAAATAATTTTCATAACGACCATGTTCTAGACCAGGGGTGGGCAATTCCTGGTCCTAGAGTTTAGCTCCAACCCTAATCAAACACAGCTGAAAAATATATCAAAGTCTTCAGTATTACTTGCAAATGAGGTTTAGGTGTGTTTGATTAGGGTTGGAGCTAAACATTGCAAGACTGTGGCCCTCCAGGACCAGGAATGCCCACCCCTCCTTACTAGACTCTACACTAACTTAATTCTGACCAAAGGCACAATCAAAGTCTGCACTGAAACATACTTCAGGTGTAAATAATGTAAGTCGACACAAATATAAACAAAAACAGGGTAAAAAAAGTCTACGTACAGTAACAATTATGGGTCCAATCATTAGCCATAAAAGTGAAGTAGTACATTACAGTATGTCAAGTGGCAGAACTGATCAACACCTCTGGGTTTCAGGGTCAAACTCCTTCACTTCTGCAGCTCTGCTAATTGATGGGCTTGTATCCATTCCACAGTGGCCTGCTAGACTTTCAGAAGATAAGTCAAGAGGCTATGCCCTGCACATTGGCCCATGATTTGAAAGCTCATTATCCCTGACTCTCCAAGTGAGAAGTAGACCATTGTGAGGCCAGAAACTGAGCGGCTGAACTTACCTATGACTGGATTAGCAAACCAGAAACTTTAAAATGCTTAACACTGTAACAAGGGGCATTCGGGATAAAAAGCCAATTACACGAAATAACTGTTTTTCAATTCCACCTGCAGAAAAACCTGAAAGTCATAGAAGACTATTATTATTTGCTATCTGCTCAAATAAAAAAGGATCAGGGAAAACTATGCTCCTCAATAAGATCCTTCTGTCTCATATCCCCAGAGCACTCACTTGAGGCCACCAGAGAAAACAGAGGAACATCTTGGGAGGGGATTGCCACAATTTACATTTCTATATCAGCCTGAATGCTAAGCCCACCAGAGAACTGTAGATAGAGCTAATCTTGGTATCAAAGGCATGAACATGCTCAGCCTCTCCGAGTTCTGGAGTGTGCATTTCAGTGTCTCTGCTCAATCTGTCCCAATTCTCACGGGTGGGGAAATAAAAACTAGGGTGCGTCAAAACGTATCTGTTTTGTCTACAACCAGATACACGGCACATTCTGTACTGTACAATTTGAGAGACATAGAGAAAGAAAGGGAGGAGAGAATATCTCTTACCAGCCTCGCAGTTTGTATGCCTCGGGAATCTCAGGGTTGATCATAACTGTGCTGCTGAATTGAGTGGAGAGTGAACGTCCACCGAAGTCAGACAATCTTGCCCCTTTGATGGCCAGGATGGGCTGCCCAGTGCCATCAAACGTCTCTGCCTGAAGAGCGAGGGTAGAAAGAACAGAGTTAAGGACATATTTTCTCCCAGGCATATACTTTGATCCAAAGTGATCCAAAGACGGGTGCACAGGATATGATTTTGACTGCAATTTGACAGTTGTAAACCAATTTGGAGAACTGTAGAGTCTTGTCCTATGGCAAAAACATTAATCTTTGGCAAAAAAAAGCATAAAAAATATTTCAAGAAAAGTGAAGGATGCATTTCATTTTGGTTTTGAACATTTTATTTTTTAAATTACAAACATCACAAATATCAATAACAACCATTAGTACAACACTTAAGTAAGCGACCAAATGGTGAAACAGGTTAATCATGAATCAGACTTTATTCCTTTTCATTAAATTTCATAAGAAACAATATTGCAAATATACACTCACATAAAGGATTATTAGGAACACCATACTAATACTAAGTTTGACCCCCTTTCGCCTTCAGAACTGCCTTAATTCTATGTGGCATTGATTCAACAATGTGCTGAAAGCATTCTTTAGAAATGTTGGCCCATATTGATAGTATAGCATCTTGCATTTGATGGAGATTTGTGGGATGCACATCCACGGCACTGGTGACTCTGGGGGTCATTTTAGTACAGTGAGCTCATTGTCATGTTCAATAAACCAATTTGAAATGATTTGAGCTTTGTGACATGGCGCATTATCCTGCTGGAAGTAGCCATAAGAGGATGGGTACATGGTGGGCATAAAGAGATGGACATGGTCAGAAACAATGCTAAGAAAGGCCGTGGCATTTAAACGATGCCCAATTGGCACTAAGAGGCCAAAGTGTGCCAAGAAAACATCCCCCACATCATCACCACCAGCCTGCACAGTTGTAACAAGGCATGATGGATCCAAGTTCTCATTCTGTTTACGCCAAATTCTGACTCTACCATCTGAATGGTAGAGTCAGAACAGAACAGAAATCAAGACATCAGACCAGTCTTCAACTGTCCAATTTTGGTGAGCTCTTGCAAATTGTAGCCTCTTTTCCCTATTTGTCGTGGAGATGAGTGGTACCTGGTGGGGTCTTCTACTAATGTAGCCCATCCGCCTCAAGGTTGTGCGTGTTGTGGCTTCACAAATGCTTTGCTGCATACCTCGGTTGTAACGAGTGGTTATTTCAGTCAAAGTTGCTCTTCTATCAGCTTGAATCAGTCGGCCCATTCTCCTCTGACCTCTAGCATCAACAAGGCATTTTCGGCCACAGGACTGCCGCATACAGGATGTTTTTCCTTTTTCACACCATTCTTTGTGAACCCTAGAAATGGTTGTGTGTGAAAATCCCAGTAACTGAGCAGATTGTGAAATACTCAGACCGGCCTGTCTGGCACCAACAACCATGCCACGCACAAAATTACTTAAATCAACTTTTTTTCCCATTCTGACATCCAGTTTGGAGTTCAGGTTATTGTCTTGACCAGGACCACACCCCTTAATGCATTGAAGCAACTGCCATGTGATTGGTTGATTAGATAATTGCATTAATGAAAAATTGGACAAGTGTTCCTAATAAACCTTTAGGTGAGTGTATATTGTCAAAATTCAAAATATAAAGCATCTTTACTACAGGCAACTGTGAATAACAAAAAATTGATCTGGTCTGTTACTTACATCATTGCCCCACATGGTTAACTGGATGACTTTTCCACTCATGTCCATAAGCTGGATGTTCCTCTTGGAAACCTCACGACTGTTCTTGGTCGTGATGCGCGCCACATCCTCCACGGATTTACACACCCCGATCACATCTGTGAATAAACAAACAGCGCACAGGTTTACAATGAGGCAATTCCCCCAATCTTTGGATAGCAAATGGGATTGGGATGAAAATAGTATAGGTCAACGGATAGTCGATTTTACAGATACCGATAACTAGGTTGGTCCGTACATGCCTATAACCGATTAATCGACCGATAGTTTTTAAAATACATAATAGACAAAAAAAATATCACTCAAAGTGAAACAGTACGAAAAGGTATTAGAAAAGTAATAAAACAACAGAACTGAACCATAATAATGTGCTAAATAAAATAAATCTATAAATAAAATATATTAATTATATTGATAAGAATGTAAGTAAATACTTCTGTGAAATACTCCCATAGGTAACATTGAAATGTTAATGTGTAATCTACTTCATTTGCTTCTGCTTAAACACTAATTAAAATAACAAAAGATGTATTGCAGTGATAAAACAGAACTGAAATCAAATTTTTTTTTGTTGGTTATGTTACTGTAACTGACAGCTGCATATTTCTCTCATTATTAACTTAAAATATGCAGCTTAGCCAGCTAAATCATGGATACAAGTAACCAGCTGGATATAAACTAATGCAAATATATGATAATAATCATGACATTTAACATTTTGCTTGGATTTATCCGTGTGAATTTTTGTGTAGCTTTTTGAGGTACTACAGCACAAATATTAGCATCCCCACAGCCTTGACGACAAACTTGGGTCCCTGCTGTTTCTTTGCTAATGCAGCATCTAGTCAGCAAATTAATTACTTAATAATGATGTAAAGCAACAAACGCAACTTGAAACAACTATCAGTATGTATTTTTGCAGATAGTTCCACCAATGAACTATCGGTGCAGATTAATCGGCAAAAAGATTAATCGGTCTACCTCCAGAAAATACTACTTATCCAGACTGTAATTCCACAACACTATCAACATTCCACTGCACCCTGCCATCTTAATCCTCTTATCAGACGCTGTTATGAATCATTTAGGTGTCATTAGGACCCTTTCACAAATCACTGCCAGCACCTGACTCAAATCTTGCATGAGAAATGCAACTGCACACCTCACCGTGCTCCGACTACCATTACATAATTAGAGGCATATTTATTGACTTCATTCAACCAGTGACAGAATTTTCTCCCCTGGTTCTGCTAGATTCCGACTGGGACACTAAGTCAATCTATGCCATAGGCCATTACACTCAAAGGCATTATTAATATCATATAAATATTATTAATAAAATGCTGTTATTGATGCCGGCAACCACATGGAGACACTCACCTACGACGCTGTCTTTCTCCCGGGCCTCCAGGTCAGCAATGGAGATGAAATCACACTGCAGCATGGGGACATCAGTGCTGTCTTCGCAAGGAATGATGCTCGTCTCACCGTTGAGGGTCATCTCATAGTCATTCTTCAATGATGAGAACTGCTTGTTGGCGATCTTCAGGGTGCCTTTGGAAATGTAGAAGACCTGAGGATGGCAACAGGGAAGAAATCAGGCGACTGATTCACTTTAACTGAAAACGTAGGAAAAGTAAAATGCAAGGAAAATGTACATGGCTGTTGATTACTGGTTATAGTGATTATTAACTTTAAATTTTTAGAATTTATAATAAAAATATTACAATTATGCAATTTATGGGGCAACTGTGTCCCATATCTTAACGCTTAAACTTCATAATCATAATAAAAAAGACCTAAACAATAGATTACAAAATTTATTGAAGGAGCCATAATCGTAATGTGCATGCTACTTCCACACAATATAAGAGAAAACAAAGCCTTACTTTTCCCTGCTCAATGAGGGAGTAAAATTTATCCACTTCCTGATTAAATCCAGTTGCTCTTATTTCTCCCTTCAATCAACAAAACAACAATTAGATCTCACTGTACAACAACAACATAATAATCTGATTCACCATTCATTGTCATTTAATGCTTACGCTCTCATCAACAAGCTCCATAGAGAAGAGCTTGCCATCTCCCCTAGAGTTGCTCCATGTGCGGATGCTGCTCTTGTTGGTGACACGAGCTCTAATAGTCCATCTGAGAGAAAAATTTACCTTTTTATTATAAAGGCAAAAAAGAAAGTGAGAGACGAAGGCGTTTACATGCAAGGAATTCAGACTGACTTTGACTGGTACGGGTTGAGGCTGGCAATGGGCACTACTTTGGAGCTGCCACCTGGAGTGTTGGGGGCAGCCATGGGCTTCTTGCCAAAGCTGTGAGCAGGTCCTCTATGCATTGAACCTAATGAGAGCAGAGAAGAAATTACTGATACCTGCAAACAGGGCATAGCTAAGGGCATGGCATCTGATATAGAGATCAAAACTGAGCAGACGCATTTGAATAGTAAATGCACAGCTATTCCACTTACTATTCAAGTGCTGGCTTTACATCTTTAATTGTAATATCAGTTTAAAGCAGAAGAGCAGAAATTCGCTTTTTAAGGACTACAAAAAACGCCCGGTTTGGACTACAGCCCTCTACTCTCCATTTATATGAGTGTTTTTGACTAACTTCCGGCCAAGGTAATCCTCCAGTCGCCAGCTAAACTAAGCTGCTGTCGAATCACAACACACTAAACAATCTACACAATGAGAACTCGTTATGTATTTCTGAAGGAGGGACTTTGTAGACCAAGGACGACATCAGCCCGTTTTTAGGACAGTGAAAACAGTGCTATAGAAATATGTAAATTGTTTACACACGAAACATGAACACATGTTATATTCACAATCAAAGCTTTGAAAACACAGGAAAAACGGGACCTTTAAGCATTTAAATTATACAATTACATGGTCATGAAACAACCTCTGCCTTCTATGAAAGTGTAAAGCTGCATGTATGTGTGTACGCTGCCTTCTCAAGTTCTTTTAGCATCTTCATACCGTTTCCACTAATTCCCTCTGAATAAATATGTTCAACAGATGTTGCAAAGCTAATTTGACTTTTTCATTGCACAAACTGTTTGTTAGCAAGCTTACCTTAAGAAACCGTTGGAAAGTGGTTAGTATTTAAATTAGTTACCATGGTAACCATCTGCATCTACAGTGTAGTGCAGCTGACACTTTGTAAATCTGCAACCTTTAAAGGAGACATATCATGAATATCTGACTTTTCCATGTTTAAGTGCCATCCACGTTTTTTTCGAACGCGCAAGTAAGTGATGTGACGTATTTCCTTTATTTGTGCAAGACTTCAGTTTCAATAGCCAGACGGTAGAAAACTGTGTAGTGGGAGCACGCATAAAACATGATTTAAACAGTAAATATTTACTACACCTGCCATGTATGAAGAAAGTTATAAGGGAAGCAAAATTTATCTCGTGTTTGGCATCAAAATCCTCTATGAAGGCGAGCATTTTTTTGTTTCAAACCAAATACTTATGAGAGAATAAATATTTAACTTGAATTAGGTGAAGTTTGGGATTGATTGTAACATTCGCATGTGGTTTTTTACGATCCGCAAGTGACGTTGTTGTCAAAAGCAGAATCGGCCATTCAATCATATTGGCTTCCAAAACTTCTTCGTTTTCATCAACCCGTGCAGTATTTTTCAAAGTAATCATACAGAACAAAGGATTAGAATCTCTAGATTACATTATTGGCATGATTGTGTCAAACATATAAATAAATACATGCATGCATTTATTGATTTATTAATGATAAATAACAATCATCAATTAATGTATTAATAATATCTGACTATTTAAATTGCTTGCCAGCATTATTAGTCAATTAAGAAATATATTCTTTAATATATAAAAATATAGCTTTTATTTGAGAGGGTTTTGATTTCATATGGAAAGATATGCGTGGATTGATGCTCTCGGTTTCATTCATTAGTGGTTAATCAAAAATAATAACATTTATATACATCTTTTAAAAAGATGTCATCTTAATCTTGTTGGGCTTTTAATTACCTACAATGTGGTGCAAATAGACCAAGAAATGAGGAGGTTATGATATTTTAAAGAGGTCACAGTTTTTCATAGTTTTAATTGGATACAAAAAATGCCCCCTAATTTTCGAGTTAAAAAATTCCATAACTTTCTAAATAATTATATTTATATATATATATATATATATATATATATATATATATATATATATATATATATATATATATATAATAATTTAAAAACCATGTTAAAGTTATTTTTATTATCTATCATATGGTTATGATTATATATGAATTTTCTAGTATTTATATTTTTTGTCACATACCTATACATTCAATAATTTTGTGTTGTTGATCGGGGGTGATGGGTCTTTAATGCGCAAATATAAAAGCACAGAGACATAACTTAAGACATTACGAACTATTATAAACATTATCTGAACAGATTATGTCATATAAATTCTGAACTGTAATTTCATTTTTGTGATAATATATAGTAGCAGCATAAATAAATCAGCTAAATCAGCATATTTTTATCAGCATAATATTAGTTGTTTTAAATAAATACAATTATTGTGGCAGTTTCTATGAAAGGTTTTACTAGATGAATTTGTAAATACAGATCATGAGTGCATGTGCACCACATACACATTCAGTTCTTGTGCATGTATTAAGGTTAAAACAAATATTTTGTAGAGATGTACTGCGGTTGTATTAGCTATTATGACAACCCCTAACTGCACAAATTATGTCAGTCTTCCTGGATTCCATAATAAACATTAAACAGCCATTCAAAACGGCAGACTTGTGTCCTTCGCAATAGACTACCATTAGCTTTAGTGGCTCACCGGAAGTCATAAACAAGAGAGCTCAAAGATGGCAGCGCCCACATTTACGTTTAAAAAAAGGTGGATAATTGAGTCTCCAGTGCTTCTATCAACCTAGATCCATTGCAAATCTGCCCCTGAGCTTATTGCTTTCAGGATTGTTTTGTTACCGTCATGAAATGAGATTCTTTGTGTGAACATCACTGAGTGAAAGCGCCAAAATATGAACGGGTAAAGCGAATGTCCTTTACGCGCCAGAAAAATGTAAACGCAAAAAAATATCGGACTTCTTCAATCAATCCTCATCTCTGTCAATCACCAGCACGGATGACACTCCTGCTAAGAAAAAAAGCAGGCTACAGCAGCTGTGCCAGCACGAGCGCGGTAGAAAATGCCAGAGACACAGGGATTCATCTTTACGCATCAATCAATGAACACCGTGCCGAAGACATTTCAAAACGTCCTGGATTCAGAAGTTCTCTTGGCTGATGTGAGATCACGAGACACAAAAAATGTGTTGTGACTTTTGTTCAAGAGCAGGCAACGAAATAGCGTGGAAAACAGAGTTCATTACAGGAAATAACCATTTGAAAAAAGAGACTTTGAGAAAATATAGGAACAGTAACAAGCATAAAAATGCACATGATCACATAATCGTGAAGAATGCTCCACAGACTACACCGTTAGCAAGTGCAGTTTCTCGTGCATGCGAGCTGCGGGACGAAAAAGAATGGAAGGAGTTAAAAATGAAATTTAACAGCCTATTTGATCGCACAGGAAGGGTTGCCGTTCAAAAAATTTAGTTCACAGATATTATTAATGAGAAAAAACGGACTTAATGTCAGCAAAATGTATGATAACGATAGCCTAGAACTCTAGACGCACCCTAGCGGCCGCAAAATATATTTGCTGCCAGGGTTTAGTCTAGGCACTCACAATACACTTAACAGCTCCAAAAACCAAAATTTGGTCAGGCCAATCACATCGTGTGTAGCGTCTGTGGGGCGGGCTTAACATGATGACGACAGAGCTCCAACAGTTCCTACTTGAAAACAAAGAATGGCTGCTGCTGCTGGCGAACAGCTTTCTTTTGAAGCGGCTTTGGCCGCGACTCTGGAGGACTTAGACTTATGTTTTTCTTTGAGATAAGAGCAAATAACCCTACTGAAGTCCTTTTTAAGCAAGAAAGATGTGTTTGGAGTTTTGCCAACTGGTTACGGTAACTACGTCACCTTCTTCGTTGCTCTGATTGGTCATAGCGCTGTCCTATTGCGTGCAGAGGCATTTTGAGGGACAACCTTATATCCCACCCCTTGCATTGAGCCGTTTGTGTGAAGAGTTGCCAGACCTTACATCTTGATGTAGGTCTGGCTAACCAGGCTATGATAGCGACACAACTTGTGCTTGACTGTATATAGTTCATAAATCGGAAGTGACATTCAACTCCCAAATAAGTTTCAGTTCCCAAATAAGCTTCAGTTCCCAGAACATTCACAAGATGAAAATGCTGAAACTATAAGAAGAGGAGAGACATGCACACAACAGGGTGACTACAAGTAAGTGCATTTTTTGGTGCCTGTTTTTTCCCCTATAGGAGCCAATGGCTCCTAAAAGGAGCATTTCACCTGTAGAAACATTAATCTTTATTGAAAGTGTGTCATATTTTAAGTCGAAATGTAAGATACATTTAGAATTTGGTGCCTATTTGACAGAGAAAAGGGGTGTTTGTAGTCTCACTCCCTCAACAAAGACATTGCACTTCCTTCTTTCAATGATGCAAAATGATGATTTTTACGTCATTGAAAGAAGGATGTGCAACACTGAAATCTGTATTTCTCCTGTCTCAGCGGCAACTAAGGAAATTATGCATGACCATTCAAAAACATGACTGGGGTTCTAACTATACAAAGCTTAATGCAAATGGGTGAAGTGTCCCTTTAATTGATTTTTTGTTTGGAGCCCTGATACACCCAAAATGGCATATTTTTGCTCACACCTACAAAGTGGCAATTTTAACATGACATAATAAATGATCTATATGGTATTTTGAGCTAAAACTTCACATACGTCCTCTGGAGACAGCAAAGATTTATTTGACATCTTAATCTTAGTTCACATTAGCTTCCCGTGAGGTGACATGAAGAGCTCTCTCTGACACAGTATTCTTAATAATATCCTGTAGTGCAGTATAACTTGTGCGGTGCTGGTGCCATTGTGCTTTTTGCGCCACAGGGAGCAAAATATTTTAGTCGACCGTTCATGCATTTAAGACGAGGCACCGAAATCTGGGTTCTGATTCGTCTGGTAGGTACCAACCATAATGGCACCGGGTTTCGGTGCCCAAACCTAGGTGTAAACAGCCTCAATGTGTCCAGGTAACAATGGTCACTTTAATTAGGCTTACGTCCCAGAACTTGCTATCTCTTGCTACTCACTCAAATATATGTACTTTCTTATCAGAAAGAGTAAATACTTTTAGTGCATAGTACAAGCAGGTGAATCAGAATGAACGGAATCCAGATTTAAAAGAATTTACCATCACCTCCATTCTGAGGCTGCAATGGCCGTACAGCTGGAGCTACAGTTTGTGGAGCTTTGGATTGACCTGCAAACCAGAAAACAATCAGAAAATGTAACATGTCAAAAACATGTTAAGCATTTTAAATCTCTTAATGTATTGTGACTGCCAGGACTTCATAGTTCTTGTTGTAAGCTTAAAAGGGTCTAATAAATCAAAAATATTAGTTCAAACTTTACATACAAAGTCCATGAAATGATGTTACATAAATATATTTGTTTAACTATGCTTGCTTGGATGTACTCTCACCCTCTACATAAGGAGTTGGGTCTCCTAATTTTCCTTCCATTTGGTCAGCTGACTTGACCACCTCCATGTCCAGAATAACCACCACACGCCTATGAACCGCATAAAAAAACATGAAACATAAACACATTAAATATCACAGGATAAACCAAAGTACACTGAAATACAAAAAAAAACCCAAATCAACATAAAAGATAATAATGATAGAAGTTACAGTTCCAAACTTAAGAGATGAACACGTACCGCCCGTCCTTGAGAACATTAGTGACGTGCCGTTTGACCAAGCACACACAGTTTGGAGTTAACTGGTTCTGCTCAGCCATGGGATTCAACTGTGTGGAGAGCATGAATGCTGCATGCAGGAGAAAGAACAGACAAAAAAAATCAGAGAAATGGGACACACAACTGTAATATGAAATTGGTACTGATCCACAAAAAAAGCCTAACACAATCTCTCAACTATTGTAATAGCTGTTTCCCTAAAACACAGAGGAAGCAAGTCCTCTAAATATTAAAAATAAACACTGTACACAAAATAAAAGTTCAAACTTACAGGACATTGTGTGAAGCCCATCACTCATCATAAGTCGGAAGCGGGACAGGCCATTACCTCCATCAAGCTTGCGGATGTTCTACAGAGACAACATTGTTTTTCGGTATTGATAATGCTATTGGGTATTGTTTTTGTCTTAGGTACACAAAACACATTTGGCAGTACAGTAGGATTTTCTGTGAAGCAGTTTTCAATTTGTGCAATACAAATAAATGTAAATTCACTATTGTGTATATTATCTGTTTATTTTAATTGAAATAAAGTTGTGTAGTGTGTATTGCAGAAGCCAAAACAATGTTCCAGCATTAACTCGAGTATATGTTATGTGACAAAGTGAATTATAAACAATTTGCAAAGGTTGACAGTTACCAACACTTGAAGAACAGGGCTGCTGACGTCACCTCCTTTAGTCAGGGACTAAAAACAAAAAGCACCATACATAACAAACTTAGTCAATATGATAAAATTCAAATAAACTATATTAGTTTACAAGAAAGTCTAGTTTACAAGAAATGGTCCATATTCTATCAAAACAAAACTGAAAAGACAAAATCTGCTAAACAATTACACTGCTCGCATTTACGCTCAATTGTAAATTCAATCTTCAAAATTCACCGAGTACAGTTAAACATGCAAACAGGGGAAAATGTTCGTACTAAAAATGTTTAACATGAGTTAATGATAATAGAATGAATTTATTTCAACCTGTCTACAAAGATGAAAACCCGCTTACTAGCTAACTTAGCAAACGTCTCCAACAGATGATGTTTAAACAATTATACCGCTCTTTACACGCACTCTTACCTCTATTGCTCCCTCTGATAATACCACAGTCATGTTTCACAAATTATGTTTTTTTGATTTAAGACTGAATAATAAAACAATCAATTCCACAACAGCGCATCAGTCTGTAGTACCGCTGCTCACTCTCCTCGCGCCAACTGCTCCAAACGCGCGAAAGTGCGCCACGCGATGATGTGTTTCCTGTTTCCGCTAGATGTCAAAATACATACATGGAAAATCACTTTTTGATAAATTACTTTAAATATCGCCCAGTATCATGCAAAACATTTGGCAAAACTCAACATTTGAGTGGACTGGAAATATGCATGATTGTTACCTAACAAATATTGTATAATACTATATCATTGTTTAACATATAGAGAGACGTAGAGAAACAATCCATCTTGCGTATCCCGTTAAAACAATTCCACAGATATTTTGAAATTATACAGATACTAGATGTGTTTTGTAGGTTGAAAAGAAATGATAGATGTTTTGAATTCGGCGCTGCGCAAACCGATCGGAATATGACATCACAGTACCGCGATAGCTCACTTGGGCAGCGTGCTCTTTAGATATGCAAGTAAAATATATACATGTATGTATTTAGCTTGATAGACAAATATTACTAAACATGTGTACTTTATTAATAATAATAATTAATGTTATAAACCTTTCTCGTATGATGAGAAAATGGGCTGACGAAAAACCTGTTAAACAGTTACATCTTGCGTAAAAAATAACTAAAAACAGTTACAAAGTAACTGCACACACTAGATCCATGTGTGACATTTTTAAGTTACTTTGAGAGGATCTCATGCAAGTTATTTATTTATTTCCCTAGTTTGTTCAACAAAGTGTTATACCATAATTTTAAAATGTAGGTGGCTATTGTAATACATTTTCTATTTATGATCAACACATTTAATTTATACCTTTAAACACAATATTCTGGATGACTTTTATCATTCAACACATAAAACAATACATGTCCATTAAAGGGATAGTTCACTTTAAAATGAAAATTCTGTCATCATTTACTCATCCTCATGTTGTTCTAAACCTGTATGAATTTCTTTTTTCTGATAAACACAAAAGAAGATATTTTTAGGAAATGATGGTAAACACACAGCAGTAAGTGACCATAGACTTCCATAGTAGGAATAAAAAAATATGATAGAATTTAATGGGTACTGTCAACTGTGTGCTTACCTTGATTTTTCAAAATATTTTCTTCATCATTTATCACAATACTTCCAAATATTTTTTTCCTACTATGGAAGTCTATGATCACTTACTGCTGTGTGTTTACCATCATTTCTCAAAATATCTTCCTTTGTGTTCATCAGAAAAAGGAAATTCCTACAGGTTTAGAACAACATGAAGGATGAGTAAATGATGACAGAATTTACATTTTGAAGTGAACTATCCCTTTAAAACTGAACTGAGCTTCTTGGCTATATTGAACAGTCATATACATTGAGCACTAGTCAGTTGAAGCACAGTGGTGTTTATGCAATTAGATTTATTATTATTTACATTTATAGCTGGATATGTTGGAACCCATTAATTTAGTTGGATGTTCAATGACAATAAATCAGAATCTTTTCCCCTGGTTGTTCTGTTTTGTATATTTTTTATTTGTTACCTGTTCATTGTTTTGAGCATCAAAGAATAAAAAAAAACTTAATCAGATGTGGAAGTCGTCCTCTGATGGGTTTAATTATGTGAGACTATAATATGACTAAGAATGATTCTCTCTCTGATAAAAAAAAGTTTAAAAACATGATATATTAAATGCTATTCAACAACAATACATTCAGTTAAAAGACACTTTTGTGTGTATGATCAAATCTCTTTAATTAAAAAAGAACCCAAAAGAATGAAATAAATCATGGCTTTTTAAACAAGATTAGACCATTCAGAACAGCAATATTTTACATGGGGATACATTTCAAATGATCTGTTCATTTCACTTTACTTTAAGAACATATTGTCCTTTATGTGCCTCCTGTTGGAGACCAACTCCACAGACAAAAATTACATATGAACTCTAAATGTGTAAAAAGATTCTACTTTGGGGAACCCTCGAAAGGCTTGTCATCAATAAACCCTATTTTATCCGAATTGCCTGGACTGGTGACCACAGTAGTGGCTGCTCCGGGATTGGGGTTAGAAATGACTCCCAGGAAGAACGGTGTTTGACTTATATCATCCATTATGGCAAAGAAAAATGGCTGATTGACAGCAAATGAAGGGTTGGAACGTGATATGACCACACTGGTTGCAGCAGCAGCCTCTGCACCCTCTTCATTTATTTCAACACTGGACATGTGTTGCACGCTGGACACAAACAAGGGACCATCCGAGATACGGCCCAGCTTTGGTTCACTAAATAGATTTCCTAGACCTGGATTAAGGTAGAATTATATATTTGTTAGAATATGTAAACATTTAGTAATAAACTGTTGTAAATCTTGTGTTATTGAAAATACATACCATTAAACTTTAAATATATTATTTACCACTAATGTGTCATGAGGTTTTGAAACAAGTCATCTTACCCAGTCTTGCCATAGCCTCTTGAAGGTCCTGGTTGAATTCAAGCTTAAATTTGGGTAGTTTGACCTGCATGTTTCTCTCTCGTGGAAAGCGAGCGTACAGATCTGAGATATTGAGCATAGACATGATGGCTGTCGTATTCACGTATCCTGATGTTGGCATTACCACCAAAAGACTCTTGTCACCTTTGAAGGGGAATCGAGCAACCTGCAGAGAAAAAAATATGCATCAAAATTTAATCAGTCCTACGTATATAAGCAAGTGATGGGCTGTGAGGCAAAGGGAACCTGGGCATCCAGCTCAACATGGGTGAAAAGGCTGAGAGGGTACTTTGTGCCAAGCATCATGTCCACATCAACAAATTGATTTTCATCTATGTAGAAGTGCTCAGTAGACGTGAACCTAGGATCAAAGCGGGTGAGCCATTCACCTGTCAGAGAAAACATTGATATCCAGTATCTTATTTGATTTAGTAAAAGAAAATGCAACAGATGTGACTAATGCAAGACCTCTGATTCACTGGACTGTTAGAGGAAATTGCACAGTACTGTTAACAGGTGTTTGTTCTGACCTTTGTAGTGCATAGCATTGATGAGCATCATAACAGTGTTCATAGGAAGGCTGGTCAAAAACTCCATGATGTGCCCATTTGTGGCTTGTCTAACCCATTCATTGACCTCATTAACTGTGGTCAGAGTGGCTGGTTCTGAATCATAGAGCTTCTGAGAATCCTCCATAAAGCCCTGTTTTGGTTCAAATCCTAAAAATAAGAAACTAAAAATGTTCACAAATGAAGTAAACACTTATTACACTAATATTAAAAAAAATATCATTTAATAAAAGGTGCAACAAATAAAGGTGCTACACGATGCCATAAGAACCTTTAAGGTCTGAAGAACCTTTTTAAAGGGAACTTTAAAGTTGAAAATGGTACTTTAGATTTAAAAAAGGTAATAAACAAAAACATTTTTGGGGGGAACCAAACATAGTTTTTCTATGACATTGCAGTGAAGAACCTTTATTTTTAAGAGTGAACTACAATGATTGGTTAATGCGATCCATAAATCTGTTTATATCTGTTTTATGGTAAATGGGCATGATGTACACCATATCACAGATTAATAATATTCATCCCTGCTGTAAAAACAGCATACCAGCAAGACCAGCATATGTTGTGTTTTGGTGCTAGTTTGCTATTGAACATCAGCTAAACCAGCATAATTCCCATGCTGGTCCATGCTGTTTTTTTCAACAGGGATACCATTTTCATAACCACATTAACTTGAGACTACACTGTCAAAAATAAAGGTACAAAGCTTTCACTGGGGCAGTACCCTTTAAAAAAGGTACTAATATACCATTTAGATACAAATATGTATCTACGTTTGAAGTACTAATTTGCACTCTTTGGGTACCTAGATGTACCTTTTTGAAATGGTACTGTCCCAGTGATGATTGAACTGATTAAACAATTCTTGGTATTGGTTAAATGAAAAAGCTTGTAGACTTCATTATGTGTATTTATATGTGTGTGACTCCCACCTGTTTGGAGATAGATGCGACTGGCAATAGGCAGGCTCTGTTTGTGAAAGTTACGTAGGAGGCTGCTGAGGGCAGTATGGTAACAGGGCAGTGCATCTGCATGCAGGTGGTGAAGAAGCAGTTCCTCTGTCTCATTTATCGCTCCTGTGATTCAGAGCAATAATGTAATGTTTAAGGAACTTGACCTGCTTTTATATCAGCACTTACATACCTGTAAATGAATGTATACCCAAATATTTGCTATTTCAGACTTACCCAGCATTAGCTGTGATAATGCAACAGACAAACTTAGAGGAGAGATTATGACATTGGGCTGCTCTGAGCCGGGCCTCAACTTTTCTAAGTATGAAAGTCCAAGCTTCATAATGGCATTGCCTACGACCCGCTTAATTTGTTGGCTGGTCATTTCACCATCACAAATCATATCAAGATCTTCCTCAGAGGAGCCTTCTTTCTGTCCAGAAGAGGGGACATCTGCATCCAGGACATGTGAAGCATCTGTGAGTGCTTCTGTTATGTCGGGGGTAAGTGAGTCTTCCAGATCCTGAGAAGGACAATGTGATGAAAGAGTCAAAGGTCTTAGCATGTGCTCAATGGCTTCAATGATGTGACACTGTGCATTGGTAGATCTTACTGATCTTGGTTTACTAGGGATCAGTGGGGTCAACATTACAGGATCCGCCGGTCCATCAGCAGGTTCAACTGCATCTTCCTGTGGTCAAAAATGCAATTGTTTGTGCTAAAAGCAATAGGTTTTCTGAATAAGAGGTATGAAATGTGATCATTTTAATTATGTAAAGAAAATGTTGTGCTTTGGTATTGTTGTGTGTAGTATGTGAATTGTTTGTTGATTGTATGGTGAGACCAAAGACCAATTTTCAGCAAAAGCTGAAAGTACAACAACAACAACAACAACAACAACAAACAAAAAGGGCAATTTAGCGCCGTTTGATGAAATGTGAAATAACAAATGAATTAAAAATGTATAATATTAATTTTGGTGCTTTACCGTCCAGCCTTGCTTGGAATAACAAAGGAAGAGTAATATCAGAAAGCCAAAGTTCATGTTCTAGCAGTTTGTCTAAAAAATTAAGAAAAACAAGTACTAAATAAATTTAAAATTACTAGTCATTTTTTAAAGGCATACCTCATATTCTACATATATAATAACAAATTATGAGTGCATTGTGTCAGATCAAAAGGTAATTGATGTTTTAAAGCAACACTAAAGAACTCTGGCTCTTTGCTCCCCCTACAGGTTAGAAGCGTAATTGTTCATTACCACTGTCATAAATACTGAGGCATAGCTGGCTCTGATTGGATTGTAGGTCTGCCGTAAAGCAAGTTTTTGTAGTATTCACTCGGACTACAGGACCACTACCCGACGTTTGGAAACTTCTTTAGTGCGGTTTTGGTCGATAGAGGGCTGCAAAGCGAATGTGAAAGTGCTGTTCACCCTGTTTAGAGTGGATGAACGACTGAAACTGTTTTGGAAGCGTTATTTTAAGGTAAAAAAAACTCTTTGGTGTTGCTTTAAATGATATTTTAAAAATACCTGGATGTCTATCTTACATTCAACTATTAATTACTTGAATCAATGGTAAAAACACTATCAATGGATAGCATACTTGCACACTTCACTGTCAGAAATAAAGGTACAAAACTGTACCTTTTATCACTGGGGCTGTACCCTAAATTTCCGTTTGGTTCCTTTACAATAATACAAAACAGAATACAATTTTGGGTAGATTACTGTACCTTTAGGACCTACATTGTTAGAAAAAAATCAAAATATGTACCCTATAGCTGTCAGTGGGGCAGCACCCTTTAAGAAGGTAATTGTATGGACCATTAGGTACAGATATATAAACATTTAGTACCAATATGTACCTTTGAGATACTAATATGTATTGAGGTAGGCTACTAATAAGCTGTCTATGGTCCCAGTTTGTACCTCTGAGGTAGCCTACTAGAATTAAATCCCTAGGTGCAAAGCTGTACTTTTTGAAAGGGTACAGCCCCAATGACAAAAAAGGTACAGTTTTGTGCCTTTATTTCTGACAGTGTTTTAGATTGTATATCAAAAAATGTGATGCTTCACAAAATAAATAGGAGTTTTTAACACACCAAGCAAAATATTAAGTCAAATAATCAATACTTAAGAGTACTAAAGGTCTGCAAGTTCTTGCTCAATTCTGTGGTTAAACATTTTGAATTTGTTTAAAGCTACAGGTTAAAACATTAAGTCAAAGAAAAAAAATACAATACATACTATGTCCAAAGCCTTATTTAAAGTAATTCTGCATTGTACTTTTAATTACACTGTCCCATATACTTGTTTTTTAAAATGGTCTAAACCTTCTTAAAAAAGCAATCTGATGATCAAATAAAAACTAGAAAATCTTATCAATCTTAAATCATTGGGATTTAAATCGAAATTATATCAACTGTACAGATTTACATAATACTTAATCCCACACATTACTTTATTATACACAATGATAATCACAAGCGTGAAATGTATTTAACAGAATAAAACTGGGAGCTTACCGTACAAATCTCCAATTGTGGGATCCAGCCCTGATGGGAAAGAAACGCATCAAATAGGCAATTGGAAAATTCTTTGCTGTAGGGGTCGACAGTCTCAAAGTGGGCAGTTACATTTCAACTTTTATTGATCTTTACCTCATATAGCTCTTGGTACGTACCTCTTTATAGAAGTAAAAACAAAAAATATCTTATAGGGTCAAATATCAAACTTCAATGTGTTTGAATATTTCTTGAATATTCTAGCTATGATGTTGAGCTAAATAAACTCACTGCTGACAATGGATACTGATAGGAGCAAACAAAAAAGCAGTTTGTTAAAAAAATGAGATAAGCAAGAATTAATGAGGAGGAGATGACAACCTAATATTGCCAATACTGTCATTATACGATTTTATTAAATAGACTTTTATTGCTGATCATACATGCCAGAAACTTAAACCAGTGATGGTTTCACCATTGCCTTGGGTTGTCCGGAGGCATCTGCCAAAATTTCAAAATTGAGAGCTGTTGAAAGGCATTACATTGCAAACACTCACATGGACTCTGGCCTTTTAGAGAAACATGGTGCCCTGGTTCTAAACACAAACATTAAAACCTTTCATCAATAAACAGAGCCAATCAACTAGTCCTTTTACACTTTCATGTGGCTTGTAATTTCGTTTTAAAAGCTTTACGTTGTGTAAAAAGTCAGATGCATTTCTGAACACATTTCTTTCAGTCACTGAAAATGTTCATTTTAGTGAGCATATAGAAAAAAAGTCACTTTAAAAGTAAAAAAGAAAAAATATTTGCATTGAAATACAAAAAGCAATGGCCAATGTTATTACAGATAATGTGTTGTGTGTTCCAAAGACAGATGTCTGTCAATACTAAATGATCTTTCAAAAAAAATATATATATATATTTTTCAGAGAATATATTGTTGGATATAAAAAAAGTAAAATTTAACTAAATTAATTTTGAAAAATGGTACAAAATGTGAAGGGATAATATTTGTAGGTTTCTGTTTTCACTGATTACTAATAATTAAAAAAAAAGTATTGATATGAGTACTCAAATTAAAAGCCAAGCCTGCCCATTACTTGGTTACAGACAGTTAAGTAGTGAATTAAATGAGAAATAAATAAATGTGCAGTGGCCAATATGTCTTTCAAGATATTCTAACATTATAGAACTGGAATGTCTGAAAACTTTTAATAAATTAAACTGGTTAATTACTAGGTCGTGTCAACTGTAGCTGATCTAGTAAATGCTGCATAAAAGTATTTAAGTTATAGACAAGCATTAGGCTCAAGAAAGATATATAAATATATACATATATAATGTTGTGTTGTGCTGTATATACAAAGATATTGATGTGTAAAATGTAACATGTCATTTGACGAGGGATTGACAAACAGTGGTAAATTACTACATTATTCAAGGTTAATACAGCTTCAAATTTATCTATATATACTGTATATATTCTAGTAGTAGATAGGATTCTGCACTGTCCCCATTGCATATCTAAAGTTCAGACTCAGTGTACAGTAAGTCATATTGGACTTGACCAGGGTAACATTTTGATCAAAACGGTCAATGCTCAATAATACATGGATGTGGATGTAGAAATTTACTGCATTGTATAGAAAAAGGTGCCAAACATGGAGCACTACAAATGTCTACCATGAACACTGCATAGTTGCTGAGCACTGATGAATTGAATCATATATGATGAATCATATTAACATGATACGAACTGCGATTCTCACAGTGATGTTTTTTTTTTGGAGATTTCACTCAATATGGGAAGTGTAAACACTACACTAGACTCACACTTAGATCCTGAGCAACTCATTTGTTAGTCTATTTGAAGAGAATTTACAGTTGATTATTACATACAGCAGCTAGTGTGGTTATGCATAAACCCTAAAAATTGTAAAAAATAATGATAATTGATTGTATATATTATAGGCAATATTCAGTTTAAGTCACTTACAAAAGTGAGGTTAAGTACTCTTTTAGCAAAGTTAAAATGGAAATATCACTCTTGCTCCCTCTTTGACTGAAACAGGTTTCATTGTGCATGGTTGGCAAGCTTGTTTCATTCTGGGGAAAGAGCCAATGGTGGCACAGGGAGAATGTACTCCTCTGAAAAAACCAACACAATACCAGTGTCTTAAAAGTTTGTTTAAGCCAGCAGCCTGATGGCACCGTTATCTGAGCCGAGCAGTAAAAGCCTCTTGGTGGGCAGTACGGACAGACATGTGAGTGTACCACGAAAGTTCTCTGTGCTCAGCTTGGTGGATCCTGCCAGGCTGGCCGTGTTGTCCAGAATGGAGTATACCCCAATCTTGTTGGCAACAGTGCCCGCCACAATTTCAGAACCGTAAAGACCAAAGGCATGGATGGGGTCGGACGGGGTTCTGTACAGGTGCAGTGGCTTCTGCTCCACATCTTTCCAAACAGTCAATGTGTGATCAGAAGAGGAACTTATCAGCAAATTTCCCTCTGCTGCCTACAAAATGACACACACAAACATATCAAGGACTAAATAAATGGAAAACGTCAACAGAAATGTTTATAATCTATATTGGTTGGAAGTCTGAGGTTCATCCATGTAAGTGAGTAACTGAAAGTCCAACCCAGTCTCACAGACTTGGGTATAAATAGCACAAAGTATGAAAATCGTGCACTAAATATGCCAAATTCCAATAAACGCCGGATCTTTTTTTGTCGTTTTATTTATTGGTTTCTACATTTTTTTGCTATTTTTTTTACAATTGTTGCATGGATTTAGGGTTAGAACAACTTTTTGTTACATAAAAATGACATCCAAACCCCAATTCTAACCCTAACTCCAAGCGTCCATGGCTTAAACTTGAGAAAAACATGGAGAAACCTTTATATTACATAACCTCCTTAAGCAAATCTCAAATCTAACCCTAAACCCAAGCGAAAATGGTTTAAAAAACAAAAAAGATGCGCCGTTTAAGTGAATGGGGAGGACTGGTGTATGATATGCACGTCAAATTGGAATTTGCCGTATGTATTACACGATTTTCACACTTCGTGCTATTTATACGCATTATGTGAGACTGGGTTGGAAAGTCTATGTGCAGGAACCTGTAAGTTTAAAGTGTGGTCTTAATGAGTAACTCATTTCTATATTTGCCCAAACATGGGGCTCTGGGGGTAGAAATGGACCTTTGACTTCACAAATAGGGGTTAAATAAAGTTTGCTCGGTTCTCGTTTCTTGTTGACTGCTTTTGAACAAACCAGCAGGGTACAATTTACTCATCATATGGAAAGCTTAAGTACTAGTATGAGTCAAGACACTAAAAATGGGAATCCGCACCATTTCCTGTAATCAGCCGGTCCTTTATGAATCATGGCTCCTACAGCTTTTGATAAATGAAATTTGTGTGAAACAGGATTGTTTTTGTGATTCATATTAAAGCTGAATAAATAAGCTTTCCATTGATGTATGGTTTTTAGAATAGGAAAATATGGCAGAGATAATATAAACTATAAAATCTGAGGGTGCAAAAAATTGTAAATATTGAGTAAATTGTCTTTAAAGTTATTGAAATAATGTCGTTAACACTGCAACCACTTGCAAAAATAAGTTTTTTTTTATGTTTATGGTAGAAAATTTACAAATATCTTCATGGAAGATGATCGTTACATTATATCCTAATGATTTTTGGCATAAAAGAAAAATCTATAATTTTGACCCATACGTTGTATTTTTCGCTATTGCTACAAATATATCGGTGTGGATTAGGTTTCATGGTACAGGGATACAAAATTCTGTCTATTATACGGTATATAATAACATTTTCAAAAACATTTTATAAATAAATGGACAAACATAATGTTTGTAGACATTTAGATACTCACAAACAGTAAATAGTTTAACTGTACACTGCAAAAATCATTTTCACAAAAAAAAGTCTAGTTTTTAGACCAAAAATATCAAATTTAAGTGATTTTGTGCATAAAACAAGCAAAAAAATCTGCCAATGGGGTAAGCAAAAAAATCTTGAACATTTTTCTTAAACAATAAATTAATTTTTTTTGCTTGTTTTATGCACAACATCACTTAAATGTGATATTTTTGGTCTCAAAACTAGACATATTTTCTTGGGTCGTTTTGCTCATTAAGAAAAAGCATCTTCACTTAAGAATGTTTAGATATTTATACTGAAAAAAAGACAAAAATACGAATATTTTTTTTTTCTTGAAAGTCATTTTTTGCAGTGCAGGTACAGAGTAAAACTATAAAAAAATTACTTTTTATATTCAAGAAGAGGAAACTGCAATGAAATAATTCCCTCTAATATGTCTAGATTTTCTATGACCATGCACTGCAAAAAATGACTCTCTTGTCTTGTTTTCAAAAGAAATATCTAAAAATGCTTAAATCAAGATATATTTTCTTGATGAGCAAAACGACCCAAGAAAATAAGTCTAGTTTTTAGACAAAAACTATACAATATAAGTGAATTTGTGATTAAAACAATCTTATCTGCCAATGGGGTGAGAAAATTTAGCTTAAATTAAGTGTTTTTAGAAAAAAGAAAACTTATTTTTAGATTTTTTCCCATGGGCAGATATTTTTGCTTGTTTTAAGTTTAAATGTACTTAAATTGTATTTTTTTTTTCTATAAACAGTTATTTTCTTAGGTCATTTTGCTCATCAAGAAAAAGCATCTTAGTTTAATTTAAATTTTTAGATATTTCTACTGAAAACTGGACAAAAATACTAAGTAAGAAAGTCATTTTTTGCAGTGTGGTAACCCTGGTGATTCCAGGTCCCCTTGGATAGCTTGATATCTAAAAAAAATTTCAAATACAATGTTCTTCATGCAGTCTATGAGTAATAACTCTTATCAATAAGGGCCGAAGTAAACAACCTGATTTACCAATGACCACATGACAGAGGCCTTTAGCAATTGCACAAATAGTGTGGAACCTTAAATGTATTACTAAATAATACTGACACTAACCAAATGTTTTTATGCACTTCATTTGTCTGAGACGCATGCGCATGCAGGCAAATGCATGTCTTCTATTACACATTAACCAACGACATTGCATGCTTACTTTCATTTGCAGTATATCGCCCTCATGAGCATGCCAGCCTCTCAGCACAAGGCCTGTCCTTGCATCCAGCAGTACTATGAATCCGGTAGAGAAACCTGCAGCCACGGTGCGTCCCCCAGGGCTGACGGCCAGGCAGCGGATGAGCCCTGCACTCACGTTACTGCAGGCTAGACGAAACTCATGCTGTCAACAAAGCAATAAAAGAGCTCAACTAGTGTGAACACATTGAGGAAAAAGTGACATACTATAGAGGCAGAGAGATGAAAAGAGTGTGACGGATAAAATTAGACAGAAGAGGCCTGAACATATAAGATGTCCAAATACCTATGTATACATGTAATAGTGGTAGTGAGGTAGGCAGTATTACCTGCAGGCCAGGTTTGCGTGGATCTATAAATCGGAGAACAGAGTCGGCGCTAGCAAACACTACACTGCAGTGAGGAGCGGGCATAGTCGTGACAGCTGTGATCGGGTTTTTCCCATCCAGAGATTCATAGCAACGTATGTTCTTACCTAGTGACAAGGGTGGAAGTCAAACAAGGGATCATGTTAAAGCTGTCAGTCTGACAGACAAAAGATAATCTGTAGGAAAACTGCACAGTCTGCAGATATACAAATATAAAATGTGAAGTTCTGGAGTGTATAATTGAATAACAACATCACTGTATTGTTTGTAAAGTACATTGCATGTTTAAATACGTGTACGCAGGAAAAAGCACAGATTCCGATATTCTCAGATTGGTTTCAGGACTCATTCATATGTGGGAATAAATGGGATATGAATCTGACACATGCATTCGCGTCCACATTGTAAGCGGACAGACATGTCGTGCATCACTGTAAATTCGAAATTGGCAAATGATGTGAACTCAGGTGGACAGCACCCGCAATCACATGACTCTTTTTAGCAGCGCAATGGAGGACAACGGCTCCACTTAGTGGAGTAATATTGAAGTTTTGTGTCTTGTTAAAAAAAATCTCTATAATCTTGTATAATCATTTTGTATGTGTCCATTGCATCAGAAAATTTTACTTTCTCTGTGGTTTATTAAGCTGTTCCGGGTCAGTAGGTCTACTTTGAATTGTTTTGCAAAGTGTTTAGTGGAAATGCAGGTATCGAATAGGAGTCCCTTTAAAAGATGATGTAAGCGTGTCATCAAAAAAAATTGGATACATACAACAAATCCGAATTGGGCATCAAGATTTGCAGTGTAAATCCAGCTTTATTGTATTTTTGAGCCTTTGGTGTGAGAGACCCGGGTTCGAATCCACAGTGCCACACATTGTGTCCCTGAGCAAGACACTTAACCCCTAGTTGCTCCAGAGGCGTGCGACCACTGACATATATAGCAATTGTTAGACGCTTTGGATAAAAGTGCAGCTAAATGAATAAGTAAGTAAGTAAGGATGAATCCAATTGTTTTTATAAATATGTTATTAAATATTTTACGTTTTAATTAATGCATATGCATACAGCTCTTTTTTTCAAAATAAAAGCACAGGTTTAATCATCCTACTGTGCCACACACAATACACTGCAAAAAATGACTTTCTTACTTAGTTTTTTTGTCTTTTTTTAAGTACAAATATAAAAAAATTCAGATGCATTTTCTCGATGAGCAATTTCCTAAAATAAAATTAATATAGTTTTAAGACAAAAAAATCTAATTTAAGTGAATTTGTGCTTAAAACAAGCTAAACAAATCTGCCAATGGGGTAGATTTTTTTCTTGAACTAAGTGTTTTAAAAAAAAATTATTTTAATATTTTTTTTTTATCCCCATTGGATTTTTTTGCTTGTTTGAATTAAATTAATTTGTTAAATTTGCTATTTCTGTCAAAAAACTACACTTTTTCTTCTCAGGTAATTTTGCTCATTAAAAAAATGCATAAATTTAAGATTTTATAGATAGTTGGACTGTAAACTAGACAAAAATACTAAGTAAGAAAGTCATTTTTTTGCAGTGTATGTTAATTTAAACTGACATAAACTACCCAAGAAAATAAGTCTAGTTTTTAGACCAAAAAAATCTGCCAATGGGGTAAGCATTACCCCCAAAAAATTAGCTTACCCCATTGGCAGATTTTTTTGGTCTAAAAACTAGACTTATTTTCTTGGGACATTTTGCTCATAAAGAAAATACATCTTAATTTAAGAATTTTTAGATATTTTTACTGAAAACAAGACAAAAATACTTAGTAAGAAAGTAATTTTTTTTGCAGTGTATGTTAATTTAAACTGACACACTGTTTATTTTCTCACCTGTGAATTGATCCCAGAGATGCACAGTACCGTCACAGCTCACCACTTCCTGTAAGGCTTCCAGCTGGCCAACATAAAGCACAGATTTGCGATGATCTGTGTACGTAAGCCGAGCTTCGACCTCTCGTGTGCCATCGCCGTTGTTATAAAGCGGCCACAGCTTCACTGTTTTGTCTTTACTCCCAGAAAGGAAGTAGTCTTCCCCTGCTAGTGGTGCCAGACACTTAGCTGTGCCCGAGTGGCCTAGGAAACTCTGAAGACGGATCTGGTGAAAGTGGAAATGCGAGTCCTGTTGGTTGAGACCGATTTCATACTGCCAGTACGCAAGCCAGTTACCCTGCAGAGAGCGGCTACTGCGTGGAAGGTCTTGTTTAAGTGCGCTGTCCTCTGGGGTGGGGCCCAGGACCCAGGAGGAGGAAAGAGAGAAAGAAGGTCCAGTTGAGGAAAGTCCAGTGGTAGCCAGACTTGTCTGAGGAGCGTGACTGACATAAGGCCTTCCCCATGTTTCCAATGAGGACAGGTTTGGACTTCCACATACTTCAGTGTCCCGAGGTACCTGGATACGGTTTCCCACCAGATGGCTTCCAAAGGTGCCAGACTCTGGCAGAATGTCTCCACCTAGTGGTGTGGATGTGGAGGAAGGAGCAGGGAATGGACTGCGACCCATTGGGCGGCCCGCACTAGGAGACAATCCCACAGTAGATGCTTTCTGACCTCCAGCCGGGTTCGATTCTGGGCTACCTGGACTTGCTCGTTCGTGATATGATTGAGCCAGGCTCCAAACCAATTCGTGGTTGGGGACCAGTTTGCGAATCGCTGCATCACCTAAAAACAGGTTCATAGACAGTAATTAAAGAGAAATCAAAACATGTATTTATGATTGTATCAGTCGAAACGTGTCCTACCAATGAGACAGTAGAATGGAATGTATGATGCATAAGCCATTTCAGGATTGAAAACAGCCTGCAGTTCTTCCAATACTCCAAGCTCACAAGTAACTTCCGTTCCGTCTGGAAAGAACACATTCAGGTATGTGCAGTCTCCAACCTCCTTACGTGAAGCACTTGCCATCTGCACATCAGAAAAATAGATCTGAATTATTCAATGATAGTTATTAATGAATCAGACTGCAAATTTTAAAAATCATAAAATTTGATAATTGTACTTTTAACAGGAATGGGTAAAAACATCATATAAATCAAAAAGTACAACTACTTTTAGAGGTTAAATGTGTAATATTTAAGAAGATTGACAGAAATGGAATATAATCATAGACTGTAAAAAATATGGACTGTATGTGTCTGTGACGTTACCCATAGGTTGTGAAGAGCTTTTTTGAAGCCAAATTAGCCAATAGTTGGCGGAGACTATTTTAAAGCCAAATGTTTCTGACAAAACACAAAGAAAACCTTTAGACTTATGCTGGGTACACACCAAAAGATAATCTGGCAGATTTTCGGCTGATTTCCCCCATTCCAACAATCCTAGCAATGTCCCAATAAGAGTGTTTGAGCCTGATCGCAAGAATGTAGGAGCTGCCCTGTACAAACCCGTGCACAACCCAAGGAAAAACCTGTGCACGCTCTTGAGATTATCATGTGAAACGAAACGATATCCAATCAGAAAGCGAGATGATGGAAGACGGAAGCAGTCATGGTGCAGCACAAAGTGAAGTTGTTGCAAAGTGAACTTGTACAGATAAGAGCTGCGTTCAAAAATACTTAACACTATCTAAGGCTGCATTGGAAAGTAACTTCGCGTCCGCTGCTGTGTTGGATAAACAAAACTGCTTTGGTGGTGTGTCGCAAATACGTCGTAATCGTCTCCCCGTTCTGTGATTGGTTCCCTATTTCAGGGGCAAAAAAGGTCCATAGTTTCCATGCTAGACTTGCAGCGTGAATATATTTGCGCGCAAGGCAGCATAGGGAAACCCAGGCTATCCAAACACTATAATTGAAATTTCTTCCTGCATATTGTCCACCATGCTTATTCTGAAGTCTTGCAAGATTTCCTGTGTTCACAGTAGAGACTCTGGTTGAAAATCTGTTTGTGTGTGGTGTGCTGTACAACTATAGGAGCAAAACGTGTAATCTAGGAGTTTTTATCCTCATGTTTGTGGTTTATCACATTTTGAAAATCTTATAAGATGTACCCAGCATTAGCCGTTGGTTGCAATTCACAGTCTCACTGTAAGATGCCACTAAAACTCCCTGAGTGCACCTGTAAATGGTGCACTTATGGTGCATTGTTAGAATGGCTAACATCTATTTGATAAGGCAAATAGACGGATTAACCATCTAACTAATTTACAAACAGAACAATATTAGACAATAAAGTTTTAAAATAAAGTTTATCACATTGTTTTATAATATTGTATTGGCTTGCTTTACCATATTAAATAGTACTTGCACTACAAATTTGTGTGTTGTCTTAAGTTACCTGACTCTGTAGACTGTGCAGCAAGGAGAAAACCTGGAAGAACCTGGAAAGGGTCTCTGCCATATGTTGCTGTACCATCTCCCGCCCAATACGCAGGCAGATCAGTGCCATGAGACCTAGAGTCTTTAAACACACGGCAGAACGAGTCTGCACTCCACTTGGAAATCTGAAATTAGAGAAACAAATTAATGAAGGTCTATATTGCGTATTATACGTTCACCAAATATTTTAGCTTAAAATCCTCTTAATCACGCCTGAGGCCAATCAGAAATACTGCTTTGTTGGCAAAATCCATTAAGAGTCTGATAAAAAATGCTTGTTTACAAGAAAACATGTCAGACGCACTAGGGTTTTGCATCTCTTCAGATACACATATATACATTAGTGTTGTCAAAATTATCGATATTTCGATACATATCGATACGGAAATTTTAAAACGATTCCAATACTCGTGTCCCGCGGAATCGATACTCTTAGACGAGCTGCGTGTTGTTTTTTATGTAACTCTGCAAACACCAGCTGCGCATTCTCGCTCTCTCTCTTTTTCTTTTAAACGGCGCCGCACACACTGTGCACGTGAATGCAGTGCTCCGCCTCCTCTCATCATCTCGTTCGCTCCGGTTTAACAGTACAAGAAAGCCAAGCAGCATTGCTGTGTGGAGGTTTTTTCGGATGGGAGTCAAAAAAACATGCGAACCCGAAGGACACAAGTGAAGTAAGCCAAATATGCGTTGCTACAGAGCCGCGTGCTAACGGCGCTAGCAAAGCACTGAAGGACCGACACGCCGACGAGAGATTGATAAACATCCCAAAGTATTAATTCTAGACTTTTGTTGTTGATATGCGTGTTGTCACGTTTTGCCTGTAATGATCCAAGTTAATACAATCGCCTCACAGTTATCAGACTTGGGAAATTAGACAGCATTTTAGCTGACAAGAAAATACTTTTACTGTGGTAAAAAGTAAATGAACCCAGATACTGTTGTGCTTTAAGTTCACAAAAACACGTCATTTATTAACCCTCATGTCGTTCAGTGAGGTATATTTTCACATTTACACTATAATCTGTTTATCATATAAATGTTAATGTATTAACATAACAAACAAAAAGCAATGCATTTGTTTAAGTACTTGTTTATCTTTTTTTACTATGCTAACGCTCACTAGAGAAAAACTAAGATAATGCTGCTAAAATTATTACCTTGAATGCCATTGCTCTAATTAATTTTTTAAATTTTGATATGATATAGGCCTATTTTATATTTTGCTTAAATGTTTAATATATCTGCTGTTCATATGTTCATTTATTAGTGTGTTATATGATTAGAATGTTGTCCCGTTTTTAATATAAAGCACAGCAATGAGATTTGAGAGTGTTTCTCCCTTTTCAGGAAAAGTATCGAAAAA
This sequence comes from Paramisgurnus dabryanus, assembly GCF_030506205.2. Classification (NCBI taxonomy): domain Eukaryota; kingdom Metazoa; phylum Chordata; class Actinopteri; order Cypriniformes; family Cobitidae; genus Paramisgurnus; species Paramisgurnus dabryanus. Next base: position 23,056,658 of record NC_133344.1, on the reverse strand, counting down.
GTATCGGAATCGAAGCCATTGACATAGTATCGGTATCGAACCAAGAATTTTGGTATCGTGACAACACTAATATACATACATACATACATACATACACACTGTATATGTTTGGCCTACTGAGAGCCACTGACAGCTCCTACTCACTTTCAAAACACCAAGTTAATGGGTTTAATTCCCAGTGAATAGACAAATTGATCAAACATATAACAAGCATAACTGCTTTGTAAGTTGCTGTAGATAAAAGCACCTAATAAATGCATAAATGTAGCACAATGAACACAGTAGAACTGAATCCTATAGGATGTCAAGTTTTAAAGTGGTACACTACAAGTAAGGCTTTACCCCATCTTGGTTGAAGTTAATAAATCCAGCAGAGGCAGCAAAACATCCCGGTTAATCTTCATCAGCATGTCCATTAAAGTGGTGTCTGACAAGAACACTATAATCTTCTGAGTAAGCACTACGGCACCCAAAAGCCCCGCCTCCTTTCGAGTGTTCAAGCGACAAGATGATGGTGGAGAGACCTGCAACATTAAAGTATTAAAACAACAATTTTAATGTAAAGCTTTTTTCTTGTTTTACAATCATTTTTTAACCAAGAAAAGATTAAAGTTATATGTAGAAATTCCCAATGAAAGAAACAATTAGTCTCCAGTTGTTATTTTGCATAGCTGTATAGAAAGATGAATTTCTAATTTACCAGGTAACCAATGTATGGTAGATATTGGTAGGTCAGAACAGGTTCTCCATAAAGATGTGCTATGTATATAAGAGACTCAAGTACAGGTCGTGCAGTCTGGTCGCCAACAACTGGCTTCTTCTCATACACACTTCCAGCACTCTCAAGGCTATTCTCTTCATTCACAGAAAGCACAAACTGGTGTTTGTCAGGTCCTTAAAAGCAAACAAGATTAGTTTCAAAAGTCAGGATGGCAAAAAATGTTTTAAAAGATATCAAAGCATTAATAAACTTCGGCTACAAAAAGAAATGTCTAGAAAACAACGTTTACCTATATAACATGTAGTAAGGAGTCGGAGCAGGTTCCTAGCTATGTATCGAGATGTCAGTGTTGGCCCCAGTTTTGCAGCCAGCCATCGGATCGTTTTGCAAACAGTGTCTTGAAAATACAAAAACTTTGCTTAACTTTTAAAATACTTAAGCATAACTATGATAATAAATGATGCATAAGTATACATTTTGACTAACCTAACAATATCTTGTGTTCTTTCTCCTCAGAGTCCTCTAATGGATCATGTTCATTCTCATCTTCCACAATGTTTTTCTCAGCATCTCCATGCACCATTCCGTTCATGACATCTCCTTCCAGGGTAGCCACGGTCGCCTCAGACTCCTCTGTGCAGACTGGAAGTGTCATTTCTAGATTGGGAACCCTTTGTACTGTTATTTCTCGGTCTTCCACGGTCTCCTCCTCATCCTCCAGCTCTCCACCATCCTCTCCATCACTGGCTTGTTTCAGATCCTGGCTGCTGTCAGCAGACCTTAAACTTGCTCTGTCTCCAGTGGATACCTCACTGGCACTGCTTTTGTCACTCAGTTTGCCTACACTGAGAGATTCTTGGTCTGGGTCTTTGTTTGCTGAGCTTTGGCCCTGCTGTTTTGAAGCAACCCCTGTTGTGGCTCCAGAGGTACTGTTATTCACATAAAAGCCATTTTGAAAGTCCTCGCCTTCGTTTAGAAAAACCTGGTCATTAAGACTGATTCCTGAAGAGTAATCCACAAGTCCTTGGTCTCCAACAACACCAACCCCAGCACTACCACCTCCACTGCCTCCTCCAACTTTGCCAGATGATGTAGCTGTGGCAGACCTCCCATCATCACACTCAAAGTCCTCCTCTTCCTCATCTAAGGCACCAGCAGCTCCCCTTAAAACCTTCAGGCCCTGCCATTCAGACCCTCTACCTGTGCTGCAGCTTTCAAAGCCTGTGATGACCTGCAGAACATGTGGAAGAAGGCTGGAAAGAAAGGCCTGTAGACCCAGTCTGATAATAAGCTGTAGCACAAAGCAATCTGTGTAGAGGTAGAAGCGGCCTCGAAGGCATCTGGGATTCTCATATACCCCTACAAGAGGCTTTAGTAAATATTTGGCAGCATTGCGAGGCCCAAGAACCCTTGACACAGGCTCAAACAAGTACCAGGTAGCGTATACTGCAGTGGACTCCTCTAACATCAAGGAGAGCACAAAGGGTAAAAGGATTTCAAGTCCCTCTGCAGTGATTTCACCCTTTAGAAGTGTCTCAAGCTGTTGCCATAAGTTGAACACAATGTCACGACCCTGAACACTGTTAACGGATTCCATCTTGGAATGGTAGGAAAATATGAATCTATGCAGAGATGGAAAATATGCCGGAAAAGGCAGAGGGGAAAGAATAGGACTAAGCAGTTGCCATGGGTTTGGTGGTGGAAGACCCTCATATATAGGGTCATATTTAAAAAGAAAGGGCAGTGCTTCAGGGTATAATGTGAATGTCTCAGAAGTATCCTTGTGAACTTGCAAAAGTGTCTCTAGTGCATGTTGGAGTGGAAGGGGAACATCACGAAAGTTTGTAGCGCATAGCTTTGACACTGCTTGAAAACGATTGCTCAAACTTGTGCCTGGCCTCAATCCTCGAAGTTTAGAAGAATAAAAAATCTCAGAGATGAGTACACCGAAGGCTTGCATATCCCTCTGGAAAAGGTGTGTGTATGACAAAACAGTTTTCGGTACAGGTCTTAAGTCCACTGTTTGTTGGACTTGAGAATTTAGTCCCTTTACCAGAAAGTTGTTGAGCTTTTCTAACTCCTCCAAAGGCTGCAATGGTTTGAATCCATCTGGAAGGCTTATCTTGAAATCTTCCAAATTAGATGCCTCTGGCTTTTTACTTACAGACGCTGCTCTCTGAAGCATGGATGCTCTAATGCCTGATCCCAAGGAATTTATGACATTTCCTGCTGTTTCACCAGGGTAAGAACCATGAGAGGGAGAAACATTGTCCACACCAGTCTTTCCACCAGCGGAGCCAACCCAGGGGATTGGAATAGAAGCAGATGATGATGTTGAGCCACTTAGGTCAAGGGCTTCTATTGCTTGCTCAAGGTCTTCATCTCGGCCTACAACTGACCAGCCACTGGATTCACATCCTGTTGCTTCAGGGACCAATCCATCCACACCATCCCCCATAGTCTCAAGAGGTGGAATCTGCCATGTTGTTGCACTGACAGGACCAAAGTGAGGAGGTTCTGGAGGTGAATACTGGTAAAGCGCCAGACGAGGGGGGTGAGGATGGTCAAAAAGTTGCACGACTCCATAGCTGGTAAGATGTGTGTGGTTATCAACCAAGTGCAAGCAGACATTCTTAGCTTTGACAGCTTCTTTACCCAATAGCTTGTAGCCAAACGTTAGGTCAATCCAATGGTGCAACTGCTGAGACACTTCGCGACTCTCTAACAATTGTCTATGCACAGTAATAAACTCCTCGTAGGAGTTACACCATGAAGGTACGTCAAGGTCCGGCATGTCTGGGTGGATGGAACAAAATATAGAAGGATCAGTGAAAAATTCTGGGATGCATTCATCTGGGGTCCAACTCTGAATACGTTCCATACTAGCTGGATATTCATTAGGCTCCCATTGGGAACGGACATGGCTGCACAGTACAGATTTAGGTGTCCGTCTAGCTTTGTAGACATAATAGGTGATATCTGAAAGCACATCTGAGATATGATGTGGAACATGAAGATGATCTGACTGTCCTGACCCACCAGGTCCTACAGGGCCAACAAAATCGGATACAAAATTGATTCCACCACTGCCATGAGCTGCTAGGGCCTCTTTGGTCATTTCATAAGTGAAGTCCAGTTGTTTGTCACCCTTATTCAGACGAAATTTCGACTTCTTGAGATCACGAAACCTTCCGCACGGCACAGTGAAATCAACCACCCAAGGTAATACTGGATGATAATTTGGGTCTCCCTCACGTCTTCCAGCCAGTCGATTTAATTCCATCAAATAGTGAAAGTTGCTGACTCTGCCATGGACCCAGTCTAGCACGAGAGACTTGAGCTCATGCAGACAATTTTGGCAGAGCTTTTCACCAACACCACCGTTATGATTGTCGTTCGCTACACTTGTCAAGACTTGACTTTCTAATTCACATGGCACAGCACTCCAGTACTCTCCGAACTTTTCATAATGTGTCAATGAGATTTTAAGGCGACTGCAAAGTTGCTCATCAATTGCAATGTCAAGTAAGGACAGATCCCCACACAACAGCCCTGAGGCATGACAGTCACGCATAGCTATGAGAAGCTGGTATAAAATGAACAGTATCTTAGCATTGCTGTTAGCCAGCTTAGCTGGACTATAGGTGACAATGTCATGAACTGTGTACTGTGTGTATGGAAGAACCACATATAGAACCTCCTCGGACTCAAGCAGGCATTCTGCAGGGAGCACATTTGGACACAAACTTTCAGTATTTTGTTTGGGAGCTGAGCAGCTGGATGGTAATGGACTCTCCTTCTCCTTCTCTTTGGCTGGAGATAGGGATGGTGAAATCCTTTCAGTAGAAATAAAGCTGGAGCAAAACAGCTTCTGCAAGCCTTGGCGAACAGCATCTATAGCCAATACATTTGTCTGCTCAATGGAATCTGCATACGGCTGCACATGATTCATGTAAGCTTCACGCCACAAATTTCTGAAAGGAAACAAATATTTAATAAGGAAAAGTGCATAGTATGTTTATATAATTATTAATGACTTAAGAGTATTCCGATAGGAATATATACTTTTGCAAAAACAACAAATCTAATGGTGGCATGGTGGCCTAACTGTGCATTCAGACCGCCACCGGCGAGAGCGTCAATAAAAGCTCTGGCTGCCCTGACAACGACGCTAAAGAAAAGTTGTAGTGGACGCTCTGACGCTCGAATGCATTCTCTGAACTCCTCTCAGGCGGAGGTTTCCGCCTTCTGATTGGTTGCCGCCGAACAGCGTCATATCTCATTACCATGAAGTTGAGCTGATTTCAACTCTCCTCGACGCTCACGCTGTACATGACGCGCCGCGCCGCTGCTCGCCATAGCTCGCCGCCGGCTCTCATTGAAAATGAATTACTTCCGGCCACTTTGACGCTCTCGCCGGTGGCGGTCTGAATGCACAGTAAGACTTTTGCACAGTACTGTGCACAGTGGCACTATACCATAGTTTGTCTCTTGTTAGATAAAATACTTAAAATATGCATAACATTGAACAATGAATACAATTTTGATTACAATTATATAACAAGAAACTCGTTTTTAAGAGTATATTTGATTAAAAAAATATCATTAAAATCTAGAAAATACAAGGTACTGTACCTGAAATTGGACTGAGATACTCCTTGCATCAGAGTAATAAAACAGTCCGGGGAGAGCCCCTCTCCATAGCAGCCAGTCTCCCTGGCTAATCGGTATCCCAGTTTACGCTTCCTGATGCCTTGGATACAAACACGTGTCCATCCAGATGGCAATTTTATCTGAGAGCGCTGGAGAAGAGTGCAGATTTCCCCTTCGATAAAACACTCATACCTGGCACAGCGAGTAACTCTCTTGTTTCTCAGGGCCATAACCCACCGAGTTGGGACCAGGACAACCAGTTCATTGGGACGCTGACTTGGTCCAGTCTGTCGCTGATCAATGCCCAAGTCTCTCTCCAAAGCCTGTGCAAGCCACTCCATTGTATCTGTAAGTTAACCAGACTGTGGCCCTTGCAGACTCCTTGGTGAACCTTAAAATTTGGGGTCAGAAATATAAATTAAATAATAAACTATTAAACACACACATACACAAATAACTATGTGAGTGCCATAAGGTTGTAAAGCAGAAAAGACACGCAGTTCCCACTCAAACCATCTCCATTTAAAACAATCACTGGTTTGTTGAGGATACAAATACCATTATTGTGTAATTGTGACTACCAAAAACAAATGCGCGTAAAATATCATGCTCAGTTGATCGATAAAAATGTGCAAAAAGCCGAGAAGACATTTCATTTTTGCAATATTTTAAGTTCCCTTTTCTGCAACTGCCCGGACTATACTGAAATAAGGAAACAGTCACTTCACCACTGTAAAGTTACATTTTCGCTGAAGTACTTCTCTTTACATTAAATCACAATGCAAACCGGTAAGAAAATGTAAATGCACATAACCAAAACCGTTAATCAAACATTAAGAAATAAAGAGATCTAGTTGTTGTTGTTGCTGCTCACCTCTGTCTGTACTGTTTGCTGCTTGTCAGCAACTGGGCTGTGAAACAGCTGCTAACACGACGCCGATACCCATTCTTCCGGGATGCTTAACTGTATTTCTAACACCATCGAAGCACAATCATTTCATAACAAGTCCAAAATGTTTTTGTTGTTTTCAGAAGCCATAATGTTGAGTTTAGAGCCTCACGTGACTCTCATTTCTGATCGTGCGCTCTCAGACCCGTGACTTCAGTATTGTGATTCTTAGCACATAGACTCCTGTCATAATAAAAGTCACCAAACTGCTTACTGAAACAAAACGCTGATTATAAATAACAGGCTTTGTTCTATGAATAACGGTTCTATGATTATATTTTATTTATTTATTTATTTGTTTTAATTATTTTATTATCTCTATGTAAATTTTATTTTCATGTTTCATCGTTGCAAAGAAGCCTTATCAAAAATATGTTTACACATTAACTTGATATAGATATACTATAAATAAATTGATATATTAAATTGGAAAATAGAAAATACTTTAGATTAATAGATCATAAATGAGACAGGCAGTCCTAAGTGAAAGACAATGTCTAAACAAAAAACGTAGTGCCAAGATATAAATATTGTTACTTTAATAAATAGACAGGATTATTAAGCTTAAGTAGCAATTTACTGTGCACTGTGCAGCTCATGGTTACATGCCTTTTCATTTTTGACAATCTGATTATGCCGACTCAGAAAAATAGACATTTCCTGAGCCTAACTGTGGCTTACATGAATCCACTAGATGGCGATATCTATTGATTTTGCAGTAAAATGCCCAACAAATTCCCCCCTCGCCCTCAAAAAAAATAAAAAAAATAAAAAAAATAACCTGCAGGAAAAACCAACATATTTATTTGTCAATGTTCTAATTTCTTTGAGCTTTTAGAAACGTTGATTTTCATAAAACAAATTTAGCAATGAACAATGTGCTAAAATGTTAACCCTAGGCCTACTGAAAAGTCCAGCAAAGACCAGCATAAGCTGGTAGCTGCTTTAAGGTGGCAGTAGCTGGCTGGTCCTCCCAGCCTGGCAAAGCTGGTCAAGCTGGTGTGTCAGCTGGCCTTTTAGCCTGACCAGCTTAAAAAGTGACCAAAACACAGCTAGACCAGCTTGCTACCCCAGCATTACCAGCTAAAACCAAGCTGGGAGACCAGCTAAAACCAGCTCACCAGCTTATGCTGGTGGATTTCTCAGTGGGTTACTACTTGAGGACAGGTTCAGTGGATTTTGATATTTAGTTTTTATAGTAAGTTTAAATAAGGTGTAACACATCTAAATATCAAAAAATCGTCTATTTAATTGTATACAGTACATTGTATTATATGAAATTTTCTCAGTTAGGCTATTCAGAAACAGCAAATGGATTCTTACATAACCAAGTTCTGAAAGCACAAATATGACTTAAAGATAATTAAATGGAAAAAAAGACAGCTTGACTATAATACAAGAGTAAGTAGTTAGGCCTATAATTGCAGTTGACTATAATAATAATTACATTCTCTCTACTGTCAGAAAAAGAGAGAGAGATAGAGTCTCTCTCTCTCTCTCTCTCTCTCTCTCTCTCTCTCTAACACAAACTCTCTCTCCACCCCAGAGAGTAGACTAAAAGGTCCAACAGTGTTACAATACTTTATATTCACAAACTTTCTTTATGTTGAGATGTTCTCAATACTTAAATCCTTATGGAAATTGAAGAATGGGATAGTTCTGTTCTTCACTCCTCTGATTCTTCTTCCACTACCGGTTGTCATCAACACAAAGGTACGTAAATAAAAAGTTTTAATTAGACTAAACAAAATTCTCACAACTTTTTAACTCATAAGTATCCTTTCATTTCTCTTGTCTACGTTTTTCAATTTGTCTGAGGGATTTGGATTTCAATACGCCTGTCTAACAATGAATTACATTTTTAACAAAAGGTATCTTGTGTATTTTACATGGGGTCCACTGTTGTACCCTAAGGCCTCTGTGAACTATAATTCATCATGCCTCAAAATTGTTTCTTTAACCCTTTGTCAATGTGTATGTCCAAGCGTGGGAACACACGGTAAGACTAAATTCCTTTCTGACACATTGTGTTCATGACCATTGTGTGCATATTTTGTTCACATAGTTCCAAAAACACCTGTTAAGCTTTTATTATATTTTTAAAAATACTAACGTTATAAAGATGTTTTATTATTTAAAAAAAAGTTACATCAAAAAAACACAAGGATTCTTCACTAATTAGTCACTAATCAAAGAAGCAAATTATTGACATGTTAACTCCTTTGTACAAAAGGTCAGATTTCCTTGTTTCCATTGAAGTACACAAGATGTTCTTTGGAATGTTCTGAAATCATCCTGGAAAAATGAATCAGCAGCAGGACTTAACTTGACTTAAGTCCACATGTGTCATTTACACTTGGGACATGTCATCACCACTTTTTGAAATGGCGGATTTTGTCCCCACCACTTTTTGAAAGCATTTGGTTAAAATGTTCTGAAAAATCAAGCGATACCTGTGTGACTTACGACTGGTTTTGTGATCCAGGGTCACATATGTTGCGTTGTATGCTTATGTTGTGTTTTCTTTTACATATGTAATGAATTTCATTGTAATCATTGACTTAATGCGCTGCTGTTTTCTACAGGGTTGAAGTGGTTTTGCAGGGACTGTTACATGTGCAGTCGACATTGTTAAGGGATTTATGCTGAGTATTTTCATGTTGATGACCGGCCTACGCTATGCCCATTTTTGATGCGTCGTTATTCAATATTTTTCCCATCCTGCTGTAATGTTTTTTCATCTGATCTTTCATCCCCACCACTTTTCAACACAAACTGATGGCCCTGCAAGCCCATGTCATCTCAAGTGCATTTTTCCTTTTCACAGTACTTAAATTGTAATGCTGATAATTCAAGTCATGTTTTTTATCTTTCAGGAGGCCAACTGTGCTTATGTAATCATACTAATGGCAGTATACTGGTGTACAGAGGCTCTTCCATTAGCTGTTACAGCACTGTTGCCTGCTGTCCTCTTTCCAATGTTTGGCATCATGCAATCCAAAGTGGTAAGATGGTCTAGGAGAATTCCATTATAAACACTTAATGTATCTAAATGTTTACCTTGGATGATGTGGATTTTTGTATTTTAGGTATGTATGCAGTACCTGAAAGATACTAACTTGCTGTTTGTGGGAGGCTTGCTGGTGGCTGTGGCAGTGGAACACTGGAACCTGCACAAGCGCATTGCCCTCAGAGTGCTACTCATTGTTGGGGTGCGCCCAGCACTGTAGGTGACACAATTTTATTATCATCATTATCTGTTGTGAGATAGATATTGACAATGTATTGCATATCATTCCCACCTGATTCAGTCTTTGAGTAGAAGTTTACTGCATTGGGAAGTTCAGTCTGCTTCTCAGATAAAGCCACTATGGCTGCAGAAGACTTGAAATTTAATGCATTCTTTTATTTTGTGTTTATTGCAACCATGGTTGGGCAAAATGTGGCCAATCCTAAACGTTGGGTTACATTAACCTAGAAAATGTTTATATTTGACCCAACCAAGCATTTTGGGTTGACATTGTTGTACATATCCACCCATGTACTGAAACAGGAGCATAATTTCTGCCTTTTCAATTCCTCTGTACTAATACAGCCTTATGTTGGGCTTCATGGGAGTGACGGCTTTCCTCTCCATGTGGATCAGTAACACAGCCACCACGGCTATGATGGTCCCTATAGTACAGGCCGTTCTGGAGCAGCTGAATAAACAGGAGACCGAACTTACTCAGATGACCTGCATGGAACAGCGGTCTCAGGCCCCGGAGGCTGAGCACAAACAACCAGCCAAGCTTGAAGACAGAGAAGGTCAGGCCATAGACTGAATGTGTGCTGTACGTGCATGGAGAATAAGATGTCAAACATTAAGACTCTAATATATATATTCCCTGTATACCTAGTGGTGGTGCGCATGCTGGATATGTCACCAGAAGCTACCAAGCAGCAAGAGTCTGTTGACAAAACTCTTATGTCTAAGGGAATGACTCTGTGCGTGTGTTATGCTGCTAGCATTGGGGGAACAGCAACACTTACAGGCACTGGACCCAATCTGGTACTTAAGGGTCAAATGAACCAGTAGGTACTATTTAATATATTAATAACTTTCTTTTTTTTTATCATTTTTCAAATGCACATCACTAATTTCATAATTTCAGGTTATTTCCTGAGAATGGTGATGTCATCAACTTTGCTTCATGGTTTGGATTTGCATTTCCAAACATGATCATCATGCTGATAATAGCCTGGTTCTGGCTTCAGTTTGTTTTCATGGGATTCAAGTATGAATTAAATACCTCATTTGTTTTTCACACACATATGGTTGGGGAAAATATGGACAAAACCAATTGTTGGGTTAAATTAACCTACAGTATGTATTTAACCAAACTATGGGTTGAAACAACCCCAACATTAAAGGTTGAAAAACCCTGACTATATTTTACCCAACCACACGTTGCATATTTTTAGCGTGTAGATTGTTCTGACCTTTGACACATTTTATATTTAACTCTTTTAATGTATTGCTTTCATTTCTCCAGCTTCAAAAAGACATGGGGCTGTGGAGCAGGGAGGTCAGAGAAGGAAACCGCTGCCTACAACGTCATCCGCGAGCAGCACCTTCATATGGGACCAATGTCTTTTGGAGAACTCAGTGTTCTGGCTCTCTTCAGTTTGCTTGTGGTTCTGTGGTTCACCCGCGATCCTGGATTTGTGGCAGGCTGGGCAACCTACATATTTAACATAGATGCAGAGTATGTATTACACTCTAGGCTTGGTTCAGCCCTTAATTGCTATACGTGACACCCAGATGAATCATTTACAGACCCATTTATCATAAAATAAGCTCAAGATTGATATATATATATTGATTTCTGTTTAATATCTATACATTCAGATATGTGACAGATGCTACAGTTGCTGTCTTTATTGCTGTGCTGCTTTTCGTTCTACCATCGAAACCGCCTCGACTTTTCTTCCGGTCCTCGACCGACTCTGAAACAGGTGAGAAGAACTTTTCACACCAAATTTGCTTTGAAACTTGAGTTTATCATAATGCGTTTATCCAGATGTTTCTAGTTGAGTTGATATTAATTTATCATCATTGCAGATGCCCAACTTTCCACTGTTCCCAGTTCAGCTCTGCTCACCTGGAATGTTGCTCAGAAGAAATTACCTTGGAACATAGTTTTGCTCCTGGGTGGTGGATTTGCATTGGCCAAAGGTAGCGAGGTGAGAGTTCTTTCTGTTGTTTATGTGGAAGAACATTGGGCTAGCAATGCAAAGACCATGGGTTCAATTCCAGGAAACACAAAATCTGATAAAACATACAGATTGAATGCACAATAAGTTGCTGTGGATAACAGCATTTGCCAAATGTAATCTAAATGTAAATGGGTTGTCCCCTGGCTTGCCTTCATCAAGAACATCTAAAGAAAAAATGCACACTTAAACATTGCATCTAATAATGTAAAAAAAAAAAAAATGGTTATTGCAAATGATTTCATTTAGTTTGTACGTGACCTGATTTTGACTTCTACATTTTGTATCCCAGGAGTCCGGACTATCAAGATGGATAGGAAACCAGTTAACTCCCCTACATGCCATTCCTCCATGGGCTATTGTTATCATTTTGTGCCTTCTAATTGCCGTTTTTACTGAATGCACCAGCAATGTGGCTACAGCAACCCTTTTCCTCCCTGTTCTTGCTTCTATGGTAAGACTTAAAATTGAAAATCCTTTTCTCATTCTTAATCAGATGTCACTCACTTCAGGATTTTTATGCTATGGCAACTTATTCTCATGAATTGTGTATTAAAGGATTAGTCAATTTTCTTTAAAAAAAAATCCAGATAATTTACTCACTATCATGTCATCCAAAATGTTGATGTCTTTCTTTGTTCAGTCGAAAAGAAAATATGTTTTTTGAGGAAAACATTCCAGGATTTTTCTCATTTTAATGGACTTTAATGGACCCCAACATTTCACATTTTTAATGCAGTTTTTAATTGCAGTTTCAAAGGACTCTAAACGATCCCATATGAGGCAAAAGGGTCTTATCTAGCGAAACGATAGTCATTTTTGGCAAGAAAAATAAAAAATATGCACTTTGAAACCACAACTTCTCGTCTTCCTCCAATCCTGTGATGCGACAGCGCCACCTCACGTAATGCGTCATCAGGTCAAGAGGTAACGGATGACGTATGCGAAACTACGCCCCAGTGTTAACAAGTGGGGAGAAAGAGGACCGTTCCAATGTTGTTGTATGTGGAATGAAACTAATTCATGTCTTTGTTTCAGTTTATTGTTTAAAATGGTCCGCAAATGTGCGTTTCATATATGTAACACGTGACCTTTCTACGTCATTACGCAATTACATGAGGTCACACTGGTGCATCACAGGACCGGAGGAAGACGAGAAGTTGTGGTTTAAAAGTGGTTTTATTTTCTGGTCAAAAATGACAATTGTTTCGCTAGATAAGACCCTTATGCCTCGTTTGGGATCGTTTAGAGTCCTTTGAAACTGCAATTTTAAACTGAATTAAAACTGCTAAGTGTTGGGTTCCATTAAAGTCCATTAAAATGAGAAAAATCCTGGAATATTTTCCTCAAAAACATAATTTCCTTCCGACTGAACAAAGAAAGACATCAACATTTTGGATAACATGGTGGTGAGTAAATAATCTGGATTTTTTTAAAGAAAATAGACTAATCCTTTAATAGCACACCATTAAAGAGTTGTGCAATACATATGGCAAACTCCAATTTTGTGTGCATATGATACGCAAGTCCTTCCCGTTCTCTTAAAGGTGCTCTAAGCGAATTCAAACGCCTTTAATACCACACATCTTTTCATGTCATTATAAGTATGGTTTCTCTTTTTTTTCTTTTTTACCATTGCCATTTGGGATTGGAGTTAGAACAACTTTCTGTTACATTTCAGACATCCTTACACAAACTTCAATTCTAACCCCAATCTCACGCAACAATAATTTAAAATAGAAAAAAATTGAGAAACCAATACATACAAAGATGCGAAAAATTCAAGGTATTAAGTGAACGGGAAGGAGTGGGATATTGGACTTTGGCATATATATTGCGCAACTTTTTAACGGCATGCTATTTATACGCATTTGAGGAGAATGGGTAGGCTATGATTAGCATATGCTCTGGCATTAAAGAGTTAAGAGCTTTCTTACAGGAATAGATTTGGAGAAACGTTCAATGAAACATCTTCAGTTGAAATGTGATAACCATAACACAAAACACATTTGAACACTCCTACTTAAGGGGCAAGTGCTCGAAGTCTTTAAACAGCATGGATCAACCATTAAGTTCTGCTTTGTCACCAGCTGTGCAATGCTCAAATAAAAATATTGATTTCATGCAGACATGACTCACAGGGTGTTAAAATATCTAAACATATCTGCTTAATTACAAGCATTTAAAGACAAGCTTAGCAAGCATGCACTTACTGTAGATCGGAGACACTTGTGGCACTTTTTACGATAAACGCTGTTTTTGATTTTTAGGTATGTCAGTTATTTTTGCATGTGTTTATTGCAGTCTCAGTCTGTGGGAATGAATCCTCTGTACGTCATGGTGCCATGCACACTCAGTGCTTCCTTTGCATTCATGTTACCTGTGGCAACTCCTCCAAATGCTATAGTCTTCTCATACGGATATCTCAAGGTTTCAGACATGGTAGGTTCCAAAATGTGGCAACCATTTCTTTAATTAGTTTGCTCAAAATTTCATTTACATTTCTTTAATTGTTGATATTTCAATTTCTTGAAAAACATATGAAGAGTTCAGATACTAAACCCTCTAAGTGCATCTGACATTATTCTAATGGATTCTGCCGACAAGACGGTATTTCTGAATGGCCTTAGGGCGGCATTAAGTGAATTTGAAACGTGGCGTTAAGCGGCTTTTGCATCTGGGCTCCTCATATACAGACATATATTGACAAACAACGTCCTATTTATAACTTAACACACACATTTCTTTTCCAGCTACTGTTGAGACAAATTAACTCAATGTATTTTTTTTTCTCAGGCAAAGACAGGCATAATAATGAATGTCATAGGAATTGTCTGCATCACTGTAGCCATCAACACCTGGGGCAAGGCAATGTTCAGCCTAGACACATTTCCTGCTTGGGCCAACCAAACAGAAGTATGAAGAACAGTATGAAGCCAAATGGAAAGCAACAAGCTGCTCTTTCTCATCATCATCTTCACAACGTGCAGCACACAGACTGCATATGGCAGGTTTTGAACACCTTTTGCCTCTTTTACTTAAGGGCCTGATGTAATATGTGGCTATACAGGGTTAAATTATGTTTGGAGTACACCTGCTTTTCAAAACAACATTTTATATACACTGTCAAATAAATTGGTCAAAATATGTACCCTCAGAGGTACATATTGGTACTAAATGTATATTTATATGTACATGGGACCTTTTTAAAGGGTACTGCCCCAATGACAGCTTGGGACCATTATTTGAAAAAAAATTCTGACAGTGTGTAGTTCAAAGTCTATAGACTTGGATATATTTAAATTAAGTTGTATCTCAAAGTTACAGGTACCAAATGTATATATACAGTATTTGTACCTAATGGTTCATATTAGGACATTTTAAATGGTAAAGCCTCAATGGGGTACATAATTTGACCATTTGTTTTAACAGTGTAACAATCATATAATACATTAGAAACACTGAGCTGCAAAAACTGGACTGCTAAGGTTATGTATCAGGTATTTTCCTCATATCCACTAGTATGCTTTGCTTGTAACATTAATGGCTACTTTTACAACATAAGCTTTTACAGTACATGTTCGATGGCAAGCTTTTTCGTCAGGAGAAAACATAAAAGGAAAACAGAAGCATGCACATCGACCTCACTTCCTTTTATAACAACATAAAATCCCAGAACAAATCCAAAGATGTTGAAGCTTCTTCTAATGGCCAGTCTTCAAACCTCAATAGCTTTGAACTTCTATGGGACAAAATGACCTGAGAAGTCTGAGCCAAACCAACCAACTACAAGTGCCTTACTTTTTAACATTAATAAAAGTTTGAATGGCGCTCTGTCATGGTGTATATTACATGGATGTTACAGATTCATCAGACTATGAACATTTGTTTAGACTATGACATGGAGAACCATGTGTCATCATTGCTTTGAAGACCAAACATCAAGCAATTTTCTGTTTTTGTACCGGGCAAATACCTCACTGTTGTAAAACGTTATGCAAGCAACAGGGGGGGCAAGTTTAAAGGGGACATTTCATGAAAATCTGACTTTTTCCATGTTTAAGTGCTTAATTGGATCCCCAGTGCTTCTATCAAGCTAGAAAATATGAAAAAGAACAACCCAGTAACTAAGTTTTGGTAAATGATTCTCTGCAAGCATGTGAAAAAATAGGCTATATGAAATTTGGCTCCCCTTGGGTATCAAAAGGGGATCTTATTATAACAATGCTACCCCTTAATCTGCAGCTATCAATTTTAACATGCTATAATAAATTATCTCTATGGTATTTGGAGCTAAAACTTCACATGTACTCTGGGGATGCCAAAGATATATTTGACATCTTAAAAAATTTCACATTGTGAAATGTCCCCTTTATTAAAGCAGGTGTATTAATCTATGCCTTATTATTTTAAATTCTGCAAACTAGATTAAAGGAAATCAATTATAAATATGACCCTGTCTGTGAAATCCAGACTAAAGTCTCATAATCTAATGATTTCACATTGATTTCAGTCTTTGACATGAGATTTCTCGGTAACACTTTATTTTACGACCCGCAAAGTACCGCGTAATTAAACCGAATTTACAGCGTACCTATTTGTAACAACAGGGTAGGTAACCTGTAGGTATAAGGGAATAATATTTTAAGTTTGGGGTAATAAGGGGGTAAGAATATGAAGAATTATAAATTATTTATACTCTAAGTATTTTATAACAACAGGGTACCTATTGTAATATTACGTGGTATGTATGACTTAGTCAAGTCTATGGGGAAATTATGTTTTATTTATTTTTTATTGTGAATTTTTCATATTGACTACTGAATGTTGTATACAGTCAATGTCTACGAGCCACATCGGCAAATAAATATAACAGCATATCACTTTTATTTTAGTAGCCTATATTACTTGCTTTTAATAACAAAAGTCCAGCTGATTTAATGTGGTTATCTTTTTTTAAGGTAAGTACAATAAAAATAGCAACTTATTCCCTATTTACCAGGAAACTCCTACATTTGCGGACATATTTGAAGTGGTGCGTTGCAATTTATTTACTGTAAACACAAGTATTTTAGCCAAATATAATTTATGCAATGGCAAACCAGAATGAAACAACAGCAGATATCAGCTCCCGCTAAAGCAAAAGACGACTACATGCGTAGACTACTGCGCAGGTGTAGAGCGCGCGGCCGTTTGCAGGAGGTTTGCTGGAACGCGATCCTGAGGTGAAATTTCTTTAAGAGGTTTTAAAAACGTTCTACACTGTGGAGTACAGCTGCGAGTGATGTTAGCAGGTTCCGCATGCTGGATAAGGTGACTGGTTTTGTTAATACATGACTCACGCATTTCAAACAATGTTTTTCAAGAAAGTTGCTAGCTAACGGTAGCAGGTTAGCTAGCACATAAGTAAGCCTAAAATTTATAAACGTAACTGGCTTAGAAAACTCTGTTTCTGTCAAGGCACAGTGAAGAAACATTTACTGAAGGCTTTCATTTATGTTTTTTATATGTAATGCAGAACAGCATTTGTGAGACGACATCAACTCATCATCCGAGTGGACAAGAACACCAACAGAGGAAGCCAAGCCGCAAAAACAATGAAAAATTGTCATGACTTTTTATTTTAAATAAAAGTTATGTGATAATAAACATTAAGTGTTGGCTTAATTATAGTGTTTTAAAGATGTTTTGAAATAAGTTGTTTTAAAATAAAAATAACAATATTCTGTATGTTTATGGTATTTACCCTATAACATTTATTAACAAGAGGTGAACAAAGCACCACTTTAGTTTACAGCCCGCAAATATGAGAGTTACCTGGTACATACACAGAACAAGCGGGGAATAAGCCCCACTTTAGTTTACAACCCGCAAATATAAGAGTTACCTGGTACATACACAGAACAATCGGGGAATAAGCCCCACTTCAATTTACAGCCCGCAAATATGAGAGTTACCTGGTACATACACAGAACAATCGGGGAATAAGCCCCACTTCAATTTACAGCCCGCAAATATAAGAGTTACCTGGTACATACACAGAACAATCGGGGAATAAGCCCCACTTCAATTTACAGCCCGCAAATATAAGAGTTACCTGGTAACTCCTGTATACATATACAGATCAAAGAGGTACAAGTTGCTATTATCTTTATTGTGTGTTATATTTTATTTGCCGACGTGGCTTGTAGACATCAACTGTAGGCTATACAAAACACTTCATCAGGTAAGTAGCAAATATGAAAAAAAAAAACTATTACACATAGACCATATTACCCATAGACGTAAGTCATACATACCACGTAATATTACAATAGGTACCCTGTAGTTATGAAATACTTAGAGAATAATTTTCCATATATTCTTACCCCCTTATTACCCCAAACTTAAAATATTATTCCCTTATAACTACAAGTACGTACTGTAGAGGTACTCTGTTGTTACAAATAGGTACGCTGTAAATTCGGTTTAATTACGCGGTACTTTGCGGGTCGTAAAATAAAGTGTTACCGATTTCTCACTCAATATTAAATACATCAAGGTTATATTTTCACAAAATGATCTTAGCATTAGGTGCATTAGGTAGATCTTATTCAGAAAACAGTAAATCACTTTGGTTGGGTTTTCAAAGGCAGGGTCACAAGTCAGGCCCTTTGTGTCACTTAAGTGCAAGTACAATTATAAAACATTCATAGATAACATCACTTTATCAACCCTACCTATCATTGCAGTGATTTTCTGAAGTGCTCTGTTCATGGATACTGGACAGTCTGCTCAGTGTTGGGGTAAAAATGGATGAGCTAAACTCGTTGGGTTTTTTCAACCCAAAATGCTGGTCTGTTTTAACCCATTGTTGGGTTAAATATAAACATTTTCTGGTTTAATTAACTCTTCGTCTAAAGTAACTCTACGTAACTCTTTGACCCAACCCTGGGTTAAAAATTTCCCAGCATTTTTCAGAGTGTATGTAGTTAGATTGATCAGTTTCTGTACATAGCTATGCTTCCTCAACATTTTAGGGCTCCAGTCCTTTTAAAAACATTTGCATGAATAAACATCCACCAAATAGTGCATATTGCACTTGTAGTGACTTGAATAATTTTAGTTAAAATACTGCACATTTTAGGGGCTGTTTACACTTGGTATTAAGATGTGTTTTCATCGATCGGATCACAAGTGGACGAGAGAGACACATTACTTTAACACGCTTTCAAAACGAAACTACGGAGAACACCCGCAGTAGTTTGATCAATGAAAGGCTAAAAATAGCGCTGTTCACCGTATGTTCACGCCAGAAGTCAAAAAAGACGTAAAATTTGTGTTTAATACCTCAGATTAGATAAATGGGCGGAGAGAAGGCGGTCGCATGTGGCTGTTCCAACACATTCAACCACATTGCGTTCCGCAGCTCTAAAGCGATCCGATCAAAAGTGGTTTCGACTACCTCTGGATGTGGTTGAAAGTGGTCGAAAGTGGACGCGTTCAAAACGTTTTGAACACCATTTACAACTGGCATTAACGTCGTCCACTTGTGATCCGATCGACGAAAACGCATGTTAATGCCAAGTGTAAACAGCCTCTAGAGTATGACCTCAGTTTGCATACTCAGTGTTTTAGTGTAGCTTGTAACTGTATATTGCAGTGAGATGTAAGTTAATATGTACACTGTACCCTTTGTTAGAAATTGTGGATGTACTGTATTCTGGTAGATTGAATTTATTTATAATGCAAATTCCTTTATTTTAAAGTAAGTTAACATATTTCAGATTTGTTTATTACAATCTTACCAAATGGGTATGTAAATTGAATTTGCCCTCAGATTGCTGTTTTGTCAATGAATACAACTGAATTAAACTCTAAAGTCTTTCTCTACAATGTTGTTCCTGTTTACATTATGATCAAAATCCTAAATGACATTTAAACTTTGCTGGTCTGGGGTTATCAATTATTGTAGGTTAAAAATTACCCATTGTAACCCAATGTACAGTCAACTACCAATATAAAAATTGGGAAACAAGCTTTACCATCAATTTATGTGATGGTTATACATTCAGAACAATTTTCAAAAATGGTCCCTACAGTACCCTTTCAATACCTTTGCCTCCAAAGTATTCATATGCATACCTGAGAGGTACATTTCAGTAAGAAAGAGTGCATATTAGTCAATCATATAAATCGTTCATAGTAGGATCTTTTTAAAGGGTATTGCCACAGTGACAGCTTGGTACCATTTCTATTGACAGTGTACATTTTCTCAGTTTTCCTGCACTAAATTTTAGCATTGGGAAACCCTGTTATAGACTTTTTACACAATAACTAAATATAAAACTTCAGTTGACGTTTTAGTATATATGTCTACATATTATATAACCTTACACTTTCATTGTCAGAGAGACAATTCATATAAATTCATAACATTTCATTAAGTTCAAAGCGATCCCGCCAGTACAAATTAAATGTGAAGCCGGTTCTATTTAAGGTTATGACATGGCACACAAGTGGCTAAGGGCATCACTGTAGACCAAGCAAAAAAATCTCAACCAGAAGTTCTCTGTGATCGAAAGCTTTAGTCTGTAATAAAGAAACAAAGCAAGTATTTTTCTCAAAAAGTAACATCAGGCCATTCCTACAATTCCAAAATTAAGTGCTATGCCTGAAGCAACAAAAAGCTTTCTACATATTTCCACCAAATTTTATAAAAAAACCAACTGAGATTGACAATTCTTTCTACCGGAATTTAATAATACACTTCATACAGTATGTCAATCCGACTTTTCTTATCCACATTTTTTCTGACCAGAGAGTGTGGAAATGCACTGATCTCGAACAGGAACATGATGTATGTCTACAATAAATGTCAACACTTGGTGAAATCACTAAGCTCTCAGTGAAGACATTAAATTTCAAAGTAAGATATCATGGATCACAAACAAGTGTCCTAAAGTCAAGCTAAATCCTAAAGAGAATCATCTCTGTACCATTGCAATTCCTCCTGATTATTTCACAAAACCTGTTGAGGTCAGAAGCACCGGATTAATGATGCGTTATAGCCTTCAGGAGACAAGAGAGTGGATTTTACAAGTTACCCTGTGTTTATAGTCTCCTGCCAAGTGACCACATTGCAACCTCAAAGTGTCTGATAATAATCCCTGCTGAGGTATGACCGTGCCGAAACCTTATATAAAAAATGTCTTGCCAATTTCGCAATAACTCAAATGAAATGTTGCAGTTTCAGTCAGGTTGAAATCCCGAAACGCAAATGGTAGAAAAATGGATATATGCCAAACGAAAAATACCACAGGATGCCTTTCTTTCTATTTATGAAATTAAACAGTTATATGGCTCACAAGTAAACAGCTAACAAGCAGTTAGGTGTGCAGAAATGCTGTGATCACTGTGATCTTAGATGTTTGAGGGCAAGAACAGATATAATTACAACCCTTTGGAGTTTTCCTCATCTCCAATACCCACTTATTATCCATTTGAACTGAGAGCATGTATAATTCAGCCTCCAATTTGGCTATATACGTACATGAACCAAAACGAAACAGTGTATGAGACCTCCTGTTGAGCCAAGAGCATATGGTTAACTCTTTATGTTCTGAAAAAAAGTTTTAGACAAGAAGGCAAAGATATTTAATATTAACAATATTTCAAACATGGCACAGTGACGCAACTTCCTTAAAAAGACTCAATTTCAAGCTTGTTTAATAGTACTGAAAGCACTTCTATATTGTATTTAATACTATTCTATCCAACACTTTAAAGGTCTGATATATCTATACACCCAAAAAAACAACAACATTGTGCACTGTTTTAAAAACTGATAATGGGACAAAACTGTTGGCAGTAACCGTACAGAATTTTCAATCCAACCCGATACAACTTACAGCCAACAGCTCCATCAAATGGTGGCACTACTGTATTGCTTATATGATAATAGTCAATCTGACTGACTCTCACTATTAATGTTTAATTCATTATTATGACATAAATTCATATATCTGGGTATGTCAAAAATATGTCCTAAAAAGCAATAACGCATTTTTGGTGAGCGCTTTTGCTCCTTTGTATTGCTACGACACAAGTTAATGATTCCCCATATGGGCCAGATAGATAAATGTAGATAAGCTTTTACAGACACACGACACAGCCTGTTTTCTAAGCAACATGTTTCTGTGAATCAGCTATCGATTGAAACAAAAACATGAATACAGAAGATAATACACTACACTCCACATGTCAAGGGTGTTTAAGATTTGTGAGAAGTTTTTTACCGAGGGACTTTAAAAGAGAAACTGTAAGCTTGTGCACTCTTGCTCTACCTGTGGTAAGTCTTCTTTTGCCATTCTTAAAGGAACAGCTCACATTAAAATATTCCTTCACCATCATGTCGCTTTAACCAATGAGCTGCTACCGTAGACTGAAATAAGTATCCCTGTATTAACAAAAAATTACCTTGCACTTTAAAAATATTTTACTTTCCTTGTATATTATAGAGTGCATGGACAGTCGGCTGTACATTGCAATTTTTTCCAAAGAAAAAATACAAGACAAATGAAATAAAACAGATTTATTTATGCCACCAGTGTCATAAAAGCATTTTACCTTCAAATTATAGGTCATATCACCATAAGAAATTTGAAATCTGTTGTATGCCTTTTTACTTTTTTGCTAGTTTCTGTCCAATCTGTCGGATTATCTAATAACTTTTGTAAGCACTGTGTTTTGCGGACACCTGGGAAAGGTTGAACTTGACGGTGTGACACTTGCCACAGCCGTGAGTGATCTATAATGACATATTTCTTTCTTTAAATAACATATACTGTCAATGATATTTAAGGAATGAGTGATTATGTCATTCCCTGTGACGTCACCCACAGGCCATCAATGTTATGGGCATTGCCATTGGTCATGGCTTGGCAGCAGCATGTGACACACTGATTTCTCAGGTACATACTTTACTGTTCATATTGTATACACACAAGCACAATGCAGGGTTTTGCCTGTTACACTGCTACTCTGTTTTTGCAGGCATTTGGAAGCGGTAACTTACATCAAGTTGGTGTCATAACACAGAGAGCGATTCTGATTTTATTACTCACATGTCTGCCGTGCTGCGCCCTTCTTATCAATGCAGAGTCCATATTACTGCTTGTGGGACAAAGCCCAGAGGTTGCCAGGTGAGTGTTGTAAATAATGTGACAAGCCAATAAGGCTGGTGTAAAGTATGACGTAGACAGACACATAGTGACCCTGAAGAAATAAAATACAACAGTATAAGACTACAATATGAGATTCTGTTTACCCGCCATTGTTAGTATTATAAAGTATGTGTTAAGTCATTTCAGATAATTATGTCTAAACACATTATAAATGTTAGAAATTGCTGAAATACGTGTGGACTATGTCGTAATGAATTGTGGAGTTATTCAACTGGGTGGACTGAAGCCAGGAAGCATGGCCCCGCCCCTAACACAAACGTGAGCATCCATTCAGGTTGTAGCTGTATTTGAAAGTTAAAGGGTACATATTAAACAAGATGTATGAAGTTTCTGCTCAAAATACCCCACAGATAATTTATTATAGCATGTCCAAAACACCCCTTTTTGGGTGGGAGCTGTTTTCGGGTGTGTCTCTTTAAAGGGGACATATCATGAATATCTGATTTTTTCCATGTTTAAGTGCTACAATTGGGTCCCCAGTGCTTCTATCAACCTAGAAAGTGTGAAAAAGATCAACCCAGTAACTTAGATTTAGTAAACCATTCTCCACAAGCATGTGAAAAAATAGGTAATTGAAATTTGGCTCCCCTGGTGATGTCAGAAGGGGATAATACCGCCCCTTAATCTGCACTATCCAACCACTCCACTGCCATTTAGTGCAGAGATCAGCTCATTTGCATGTTAAAGGACACACCCAAAATGGCACATTTTTACACACGCCTACAAAGAGACATTTTTACCTTGCTATAATAATTTTTTTATATGATATTTTGAGCTAAAACTTTACTCTGGGGACACTAAAGATTTATTTGATATTCTTGTCAAATGTCCCATTTAAATGCAAATTAGCTACTGCTCCTCGCTTTCTTACCAAAAGAGACAGTATGCGCTTTCGGTTAAAATAGATCTGATTTTACAGAGAAGCGCATAAAAAATAGCGGTCAGCGTACAACTTGCTGAGAGCCGAAACTATGGTAATAAAGGACTATCAGTCAGCTGCCATGGGCGGGCTTTAGCAGTGTGACATCACATTGAAAGGGAATGAAAACAGTTTAGTTCAATGGGGATTAAAAAAGAAGTACTTGGTGGATTTTTTCCATTGAAGGTTGGTTGTGTTCACACTACCAACACACACACCAAACACCTTGTAAAAGTCTATTTATCTTTTTTTATCAAATTTATCATAAAAAAACTGAGGAATGAAACAAAATCTTGTTATTATATACTTTATAATTTACCCAGAACATTAATTTCAAAACAGTGATTAATAAGAAACTGTCTCATTTCAGGGTCTCTCAACTCTATGTGAATATTTTTTTGCCTGGTCTTCCGGTATGTACTTTTATATACACCTTGTCTCTCATGTTGATTTAGGTTTGATTTGTACTGAATGCCTAAAATTAGTTTTTTCCACTCCCTTTTTGGTGTAGCTCTTGTGTTACTTTAGTTAAATTAATGCTTCACGATGCCATAGGAGAACCATTTTGGGCTGAATGATTCCATTAAGAACCTTTAACACCTGAAGATTATAAAGATAAAAGGTTCTTTGAGAAACCAAAAAAGGTTCTTCTTTGGCATCGTTGTAAAGAACCTTTTAATCACCTTTATTTTTAAGAGTGCACTATTTAGGGTTCAACATGTAGAAAATATTACCATGTCATTTCTGCTCAACAGGCTTCATTTATGTACATTACCGAAGCGAAATATTTGCAAAACCAGGTAGGAGAAAGTCATTAAAATGTAATAGTGAGAGAAAGCATGAATGTGAAACTTAATGAAATCTCTTATTGCAGGGAGTAGTTTGGCCTCTGGTCATTACTGGGCTAGTGGCAAATGTTTTTAATGTGGTCATCAACTATATTCTCCTCTTTGTCTTGAATTTTGGAGTTCCGTGAGTGTCCATGCATTTTGCTTTTCAACCACAGGACAGAATGTAATTAAAAGGTAATTTAACCCTAATGACCACATCTTTCTGCAGAGGATCAGCAGCTGCCAACACCATATCACAATATACTTTGGCCATTTCACTATTTGGGTACATCCGATGGAAAGGTCTCCATAAGAACACCTGGACAGGTGAGTTCACTCATTTTAAAGCTCTGTGGATCCTCTTTTAATCCCAAATCAATAAAAAAGCATCTGATAATTTCACATGAATCAAACTACCTCTTCAAATTAGTTTACAGTCTTTGTTAATGCCATCCATTGGAGAGTCTTTGTCATTGTCTAGGCTGGTCGATGGACTGTTTGCTGGAGTGGAAGTCATTTATTCACTTGGCCATTCCAAGTATGCTTATGCTTTGTACAGAGTGGTGGATTTATGAGATTGGAGGACTCCTGGCAGGTAAGGGTGCACTTGTCAAACTGTCACAGATGTGATATAGAAGCATACCTAGTTGTATTATATTCATCTGATTTTAGGACTTTGTTTTAATCCGAAAAGTTGAGGTGTTTATATTTCGAAAGTCAAGCCAAAAATGAAATCACACCTCTACACTACCCCAACCCCAACGTCACAAGGCCAAAGGCATATTGTACAAAAATTAGCCATCTCAAAAAACGTACAAATTGTCATTAGATATGAATATATACATCTTTATTTATTTCTTTATCTGTTTTTCCAGGTCTGATAAGTGAAGTGGAGCTAGGGGCTCAGTCAATCGTATTTGCAATGGCAAATATTGCATACATGGTACAGTATAGATGAATTAGTTTGAAAACATATCATTTTAGTATTTTATGAAAGTTTAAAGCATGCCTGTGTTTAGTTTCCTTTAGGTTTTAGTGTAGCAGGCAGTGTGAGAGTAGGAAATGCCATGGGTGCAGGAGATGTCGCTCAAGCCAAGATCTCTGCTAAACTCTCTATGGTTTGTGCAGGTAAAGCTATTGGTTATCAATTCTCCTCTCCGTTTTGTTAATGGGTTGTCAACATGGGAAAATGCTTAATTTCATTAATTATCAATAATCATAAACTCCAAATGGTTATCATTTCATACAAGGTTAATACAATTTGAATCTAGTTTTTGTTGCAGGTAACCTAAATAGTTGTGGTTGCAGATGAATTTTTATAAGTTCAAATCTTACATGTGGCACTGAATACAATGCACAAATTAGTATTCCTTTAACTTAAGCATTAGACACCTATTACTGTAGTAGATGTCATTACATTAAAATAGTTACATAAGTGTATTTGAAGTAGTAATACAGTTTTAAATACAGTCTTATTCATTTTGATTTGCAGTTTCTGTTGCCGTGTTTTTGGCAACCATCATTGGTTCTACAAAAAATGTCATTGCTTATGTCTTCACAAATGATGAGTGAGTGTTCCCTTACATTTACACTTACATTTAAAAAAGATAAAGGGGACAATTAAAGAAAATACGTTTTCTCACTCACTCATAATTTCTTATTTGGTGACACAAACACAGGTTTAAAGTAGTATGACCTTTTGCTATACAGATACTCTATGATGTATTTAAAGCGTTAAATAGGTATTTCATCAGAAAGTGATTTAAGCTGAACATTCAATATTTCCATCTCACAAATTTAATAGCTTTTAAGTTGCGAGCATTGATACATAGAAATATTTTATTTTTGTTTGTCTTCCTCTCACAGAGACATTAAAACGAGGGTTGCCACGGTAATGGTTTTATATGCTCCTTTTCATCTTCTTGATGCAACAGCGGTAAGTCATTAGCAGAGTTGTGTTAGTGCACACAAAATCTTCATTAGTGTGTTAAAAACAAAACCGAAACACCACGACAGTGATCGAACAGCAAATCTTACTAATGTGATTATGACCATCTGACCAGAATAATGTCTTTCCCTCTATTTACAAATAAATCCAAGACTAAGCTTGATGGGGTAATTTGAGGTAAAATATTGATGCTTGTTGCTATAATCCCATCAGGCAGCAGGTGGCAGTATAGTAAGAGGTTTAGGCAGACAGAAGATTGGCGCAATCTGCAACCTTCTTGGATACTATGGTGTAGGTTGTCCTATTGGAATATCATTGATGTTTGCTGCTAAAATGGGAATTGTTGGTAAGGCATATTTTATTTATTTATTTATTTATTTTACTCTTATTCTGTCTCTAACTCACATTTATCTCCTAAAGGTCTGTGGACTGGCATGTTAATAGCTGTCTTTCTTCAGACAATCTTCCTTATTTTCCTCATTTTCAAACTGGACTGGGGAAAAGCCTCTGCAGAGGTAAGACATGTAGATTTTTTATTTTAAGAAAATGTTAACTATAAGTGAATATTTAAACAAATACATGCAAATTAAAGATTTGTAAATGAAAAAGTTAGTTTGCACAAAACTAGTTCAGCTGTAATTTCCAAACCTCCATTGTTTCTGTGAAACACAAAAAGCTATATTATATGAAAAACATCTACACTGATCTTTCTAATACAACAGTTAAAGGTCTTTCTGTGTTTTTGAAGCTTTGATTGTGTTTACAGTGCGCAATATAACGTGTTCGTGTTTCACGTGAAAAAAAAACACGGTATTTTCCACACAATGTACTTATCTTTATACAGCTGTTTTCACTGTCCTAAACACGGGCTGATGTCTTCCTTGTTCTATGAAGTCCCTCCTTCAGAAATACACAACGAGTTCTGTTTGTGTAGCTTGTTTAGTGTGTTGAGATTCAGCATAGCTTGTCTAGCTTAGCTAGCGCCTGACGTATTCCTGTGGGCGGAGTTTAGTAAAAAAAACTGTTCTAGTGACGTCATTAAAGCAGGAAGTAGAGGACTGTAGTCCAAACAGGCCGTTCGCTGTAGGCTTTGACAGGCGAATTCTGTTAAAGAAAATATATTGCCTGGCAGTGAACTTTAAGCTTGATAATTTTACAGGTATTATTTATGCTATTATAGCAACATTACACACTAACTAGGGTTTTAAAAAATGGGATCAGAAACAATGTGACTTTTATAAGAGGAAAATTCATAATCTTCTAGTGAGAAGTGTAATGAAAGTATTAAAAAATATATTTTTGATAGCATTTATATAACTTTTTAAATGGTTACATGAGGTTGGGTATATAATCGTTTACATTTTATTTAAGTTTTTCTAATGATATAAATATTCACTTCTAAGGCACAGATCAGGGCCGGTGTGCCGACAGGAATGACAAATAATGGTAATATGTTTTTAAATTTTTAACCATGAGAAAGCATTTAATGGGCAAATTACTAAAAACAATACTCTTTTGACAGGTGCACAGGAGGAGAGTGGAAATGCTGTGAGCTATGTGAACACTACTACAGATATGGAGAGACTAGTAGTAGTGGAGCCCAGAGTCGTACTTAGCGCAGGGTTGCTGCTGCGGCGGGGACTGGTTCTGGCAGCTATGCTTGTTATTCTTTTTGTTGGTCTCATTACTAAAATCTTTCTTAACAGCTCATATCATAACAACCCATCCGGATTGTAGTTCTAGTAGACTGGTACATGGGAAAATATTGAGTGCCTTTCAAGCAGGGTGCTGTTTTCACCATTTCTCCGTTCATCTCTCTCTGGACTACATTGCCCATCATCCTCCACGCTCCCTCGACAGTTTCGTGTTTGTTGTTGTCATCCTCACCTGCCAGCCATCACTCTCATTATCTCCACTCCATTTATATTCCTTTGTCTGTTCTTGTATTGTGAGTGTGTTTTCTTGCCAGTGTGTCTGTTCCCAGATTTCTAATTAAAGTCACATTTTTAGAGTTTCCAGTCTACTCTTTCCACACACAGGCGAAGAGAAATCCTCTCAACAGTCTCACAAACTGCTTTAAGTTGTTTCATGTCTTAAAGTTGTCTCACTAAAGCCATGGTTTTGTAGATATTAACCTGGAGTTTACCCATCTGGATCAGATATAGTGAACCATGGTAAAGATGTGCATTTATGTGTGGGTCATCAAGTTATATGGTGGTCAATAAGATCTAAAAAGCACATCCATTAATTATTATAGTAATCCAAATGACTCCAGCGGGTTAATAAATGTTTTCTTAAGAGAAATTATATGTTTGTGAAAAAAAAGCAATTTTGTGTTCAATACTTTGTGTAATGCATAAAGATTCAGCTATAGACGGTTACATGTCTGGATAGAACTTAACTTCCGGTTAGGGCTGCTCGATTTTGGTAAAAATCATAATCATGATTATTTTGGTAAAAATATGGTGAAAAAATATTCAGATATGGTGGCATACTGACAATGTCCAATCTCATTAGTTCTCTGCATGTCCTGAAATGTGATCAATAAGATTCACCCTTACTGACATGCCACCATATTTTAACTCTTATTCCTTCAAGAATTTGCAAAAGGTATAACATTGCTCCTTATACTCTGCGATGGTCTCAAACAACTCCCATCCAGCCAAGCATGATTTGCCATCACTAGGACATTTTTAAGTGGGCTTTAGCCCCCCAATTTTTGTGATTGCTGAACGCCCACTGGTGCTGATGCTGTGTGACTCCCCTTTCACCCCTGTTTAATCATTCTGGTGACGGGGCCGAATATAGCCTTATATAGGACTAGACCTGCAGCTCAGTTGATTTACTTACAAACCTTAATTGTTTTATTTGTTAGTCAGTTAAAGAGAATATCAGCAAAAATATTATAATTTGTCACAGAAGGCAAATAATGCGTGTATTATGCAGAGAATATGAAGACAAACTTGCTCCCTTTTCCAATTTAAGTCCCAATAAAATAGTGTACATAAGTTGTTTAAGGTTTCTGAAAAAAGGGGATAAAGCTATCCAACCAAATCTTGAAAACAATTTTGTGTCCTCCCAGTCCTAAAATATACATCATGTCTTGTGAATTTGCAGACCTTTAGTTTTTTGGTAAACCTCCCCTGAATGCCCACCATGGGGTATAAACAGGTGCTTTATATATTTATTTTGTTTAAAATAAACATTTCAGCAGTCAGTTTAAATCACGCCCTCACTGCCTTCCTCAGTTCAAAGCAAAACAACACTCACTGACCCCTGCAGCTGAATTATTCTTGCACACATGACAAATCCCTAACACAATCTGAAAACAACCCAGAATCACAGGCCACGCTTTCAATACTGCAGTCACTTCTTATCAGTCAAATCATGCAGAATAAAACATGTATGTGCAAGTAATATATACACTCACCTAAAGAACTATTAGGAACACCTGTTCAATTTCTCATTAATGCAATTATCTAATCAACCAATCACATGGCAGTTGCTTCAATGCATTTAGGGATGTGGTCCTGGTCAAGACAATCTCCTGAACTCCAAACTGAATGTCAGAATGGGAAAGAAAGGTGATTTAAAGGGACACTTCAACCATTTGCATAAAGCTTTGTATAGTTAGAACCCCAGTCATGTTTTTGAATGGTCATGCATCATTTTCTCAGTTGCCGCTGAGAAAGAAGAAATACAGATTTTAGTGTGGCACTTCCTTCTTTCAATGATGTAAAAATCATCATTTTGCATCGTTGAAAGAAGGAAGTCCAAACACATCTTTTCTCGGTCAAATAGGCACCAAACTCTAAATGTATGTTACATTTCGACTACAAATGTGACACACTTTCAATAAATATTAATGTTTCTATGCACTCTAAAAAAACAAACGGTGCTATATAGCACCAAAACTGTTGCTTTGGATCGTAATCATAGAAGAACCGTTTTTAGTTATGACCACCACACTGTAAAAAATAAAATGACCCTTTGTTCAGAAAACAGTTTTTTTTTAGTTACAGATAATAGGAATTGTGAATATTGTGAGTTTATGTAAAAATGCATGTAAGTACAAAAAAATTTAGCAAAATGTTATAGCAACATCATTAACCAAGTTGAATGAACAAACATTTTTTAATTGAACTGCGCGCGCATGCATCTACGGGGTTTCCCTTCTCATTATCAGCATCACCACGTTTTCTGGCTGCCATTTTGGACTTGGAGCGGAGAGAAGCAGGTTTCAGGTGAGTAATTAATGTTAATTAATTTTAGGCACTTGAAATGAAAAGTAGACAAGTTTTTCGTCTTTTTTTTTTTTTTTTTACAAACAACGTCTGTCATTAGTGATGCAAATATGTTTGCGTAGTGGGCGCATAGTTTTCATAAAGACTTATTGTGGCAGGTATTTATCATTTTCATTTTAAAATGATAGGCTATAAGTTATAATGTTGGCATATAACTTACTAATATTTATCTTTGAAATTTAAAATGAGATGTAACGTTAAATATGTTGCAGTTGAATATGAACCAGTGTTTTGGAATCAATAAAGCAATCCAATCAGGACCTCGAAGCAAACTATATATTAACGTTAACTTACGCTGTTATATTAGCTTACGTAATTAAAATATGGTTTCAGCAAAACATGTCCAAAGTTAATATTGAAGGCTTTTTGTTAGACTTTTGTTAGTTTAGGTTGAGTCTCAACGTGGCGCTATTGCGATGTTTAAGGTGGTTGCACTAATATTAACGAATGTAAAGATATTTTAAATGATGTTAAACCGGATATTTTTATAATAATGTTATCCAGTCTGTGGCCAGTTACCGTTAGTGGTAGTCGAGACACAGACGTACGCTGTACAGCAATACTGATTCTAGAACAGTCTGCTTTGTGCTCTCGCTGTACTTTGACGTCATACGCCGTTCAGTCTGCGCAGCGCTGTATGCATGTTATGTATATTCAGTCTATCCGTCGTACGTGTCCTTGTCGACGTCAAACGAAACCCTCGTCGTAATCGACCTTTTTCCAAAGTCTGGAAAAAGCAGTTTACATTAACAACTTCGAGATAAAATTCGACTATCGGACTATCACGTGGGTTTGTTGTGTGTGTTACTGAAGCGCCATTTGGAAGGCATCGTAAGTTCACTGACTACGTAATAGATGAGACTGTTATGCTGCGTTCCAGGCAACCTGTAACCCGTAACTCACGACTTCAAAACCACGACTCACGACTTTGAACTGGGAGTACATCGATCTAGTACGAGTTCACGGGTGGGAAGTCACGGGTTTGACTGCCGTTCCAGAGCACTTTCACCGGTAGAAGGTTGTAAAAACACGAGTTACAGGCTGCCTGGAACGCATAGGGTCGTGAGTTGTGGTTTTGAAGTCGTAACTCACGGGTTTAAAAACCTGCCTGGAACGCACCATTACTCGCGAAAAGAAGTCGAATTTGTTCATCCAGCTTCGTACTTAAACTCGTAAACTATCTTTATGGTATGTACATGTGAACAATTAACAAAACTATAAATCTGCTGAAACCTATAAACATTTCACCAATGACTGTGTACAGGATTTATTTACATTTTCACCAAACGGTAATTTTCTGTACAGGTTTTTCTCTGAAGCATGCTGTGTTCCAAGGTGAACAGACTAAAGTGTTATTTTCTATACTTGCTTAAATATCAGTATATAAAATGTACTGACATTGAGTTAAAGTACTCATTTGATAATATATTTTGTCTGTGTGTATCAATGCACACCATTTTAGTTAGCACCTTTGTAATTAGTTGTCTTAAGCAGTAAACCTTAACCCGTTTTTGTTTCCATAGTGAATGTAAGACAATAAAGAACATTACATTTATTAAAAATGGCATAATACATTATTATTCCTCATGCAAGGCTGATCAAGCATGAAAAGGGATTAGCCCAAATTATTTTCTGCATCAAATAAAAGGTATAATGAAATCGAAATAATAACATGTATAAAAAAATATAAATTGGAACTAGATTATTATCATGTGAACATTGTTTGACATTAGTTAAAAAGGCTGAAGAATATTACCATTTTAAGTGCAATACATTTTCAAATTCATTTTCAAATATGTTTCGAAATAAAGTTGTAACTTATTTATTTTTCTGTTTTCCAGGATTATGAAAATACTTAATGCAGTGTAAAAACTGCAAATTCAGCAGTTCGAGTGAAGACGTCCTTCTAAAGCACTATCGGCTGCATCACCCAAGCATTTCCAGCTGGCCTTGTATTCATACTGGGTGTGTTTGTGTCTTCAGGACAGCAGGTGCTTTAAAATCACACCTATCTAAATCACACCAAAACCGTCACAAAGTCAGTCAAGAACTTTCAACAATAAGTTGTGAACTGTGTGAATTCCGAGAGATTTGCAGTGAGAAACGTTTCTTCATTCACCTTGGAAATCATCTTAAACGAAAAGAAACAATTAATTGCCCCTTTAAAGGATGTGGATTTAAAACAAACAATCGGCCAACGTTCAGCTCTCATAGAAGCAGAATTCACAGAAAGCATACACTAAAAGACTTTCGAACTGCAATACAGACGGTCTTCGAGAGTACTGATAATGAAGTGCCCTCTATCTCACAGATCTCTTCAGAAGTCGAAATTGGAGATGATGATAGAATACAGTTTGATGAAGATGTAAATAGTCAAACACTTGAACACAAAATTGCATCTCTTTTTTTGTGTATGCAGACTGTGTTCCATGTTTCAAAAGATGCAACTCAGAAAATAATTGAGGAACTTAAAAGTATTTTGTTGTTCTCCAAATCTCAGGCCCTTCATAGTGTAGAATCAATTCTCACAAAGCACAACGTTAATGTTGAAAGTAACATTGTCAAAGAAATTGCAGATTCAGTGTGTTTGACCAATCCACTTTTAACCGCAATATCTGCAAAGGGTATTTTGTCTACTGACTACAGAAGAACTCTGTATTTCAAACAACACTTTCCTTTAATAGAACCTACAGAATATCTTTATGAACATACCCATAAAGAATCCTTTGTTTATGTGCCAGTCATTCAGGTACTTGAAACTCTGCTAAGTTTACCATGTTTTTTGGATAAAGTTGAATTTACAAACGAACATTTAGCTGGACAGTACAATTCGTTTCAAGATGGAAAGTACTACAGGGAGAATGTATTTGTTGCAGAAGAAGAGGTTGTTCTGAGTTTGGCCTTTTATATAGATGAGTTTGAAGTTTGCAACCCATTAGGCACATCAAGAAAAATTCATAAAATTACTGCTGTCTACTGGATGATCTTAAATTTACCTGCAAAGTGGAGGTCTACTTTAACATCAATTCAGTTAGCGGTTTTAGGAAGGAGTGTTGATGTTAAGAAATTTGGCTATGACAAATTACTGGAACCTTTGATAAAAGATTTGAAAGCTTTGGAGCAAGATGGTGTGTTTGTGGAGGCTTTGGGGCATTATGTGAAGCCAACTGTTTTCTGTGTATGTGCAGATAATCTCGGAGCCCACAGTCTTGCAGGATACCAGGAAAACTTTAATGTTGATAAATTCTGTCGGTTCTGTTTGATAAGTCGTGATCAAATAGCAACTGTTAAGGCTAGTGATTTCCCTCTGAGGACTGTTGAAGAGCACAATTCATTTGTGGAACAGCTTAAGCAGAGTGACACCCTGCAGAGTGTTAATGGTGTAAAGAGTGAGTGTTCATTAAGCAAACACTTGAGAAACTTTCATCCAGTAACTGGGTTTCCCCCAGACATTTTACATGATTTTTTTGATACCTGTGGAATTATCTTTGTGTCTCAGAGATTTGATCTCAAAAGGTTACATTACTCTTGAAGGATTAAATCACTCAATCAAAACATTCCCTTACAAGTACTCTGACAAGGTCAACAAACCAAAGGCAATTCTAAAATCAGGCCTAGTTAAAGGATCAATTGGGGGTAATGGTCATGAAAATTGGTGTTTGTTGCGCTTACTTCCTTTAATGATTTGGGATTGCATCCCAGAACACGAGCCATCATGGGAAATATTAATGGATCTAAAAGAAATTGTAGAAATTGTCCTATCACACAGTCTCTCTGAAGAAACTCTGTGTTACTTGTCATGTAAATTGGCAGATCACCGCTTGCTTCTGACTTCCACGTTTCCAGACTTCAAATTAAAGCCGAAGCACCACTTCATTGACCACTACCCACAACTGACAAAATGCTTTGGACCTTTGGTGAACTTGTGGACTATGCGATATGAGTCCAAGCACTCATTCTTTAAGAATGTAGCACGTGATGTTCACAATGTGAAAAATTTGCTGCTTACTCTTTCTGTTAAACATCAGCAAATGATTGCCTATCATTTGAATGCTCAAAGCCTTTTGAAATCAGAGTTATATGTTGAAAAAGTGGATGTGGTTAAAATATCACTGTTAGATGCAAAACTGAAATGTGCTATACAAGGAAAGTTTCCTCATGTGTACACTGTGTCACTGTCCAAAAATGTTTGGCTGTATGGAACTCAATATGCTAAGGACATGATTATATCTGCTGGACAATGCAATGGACAGCCTGAGTTCTTCAAGATAGAGCGCATGTTGCTCTGTCCTGACAAAGTCTCCTTTGTATCTAAAAGACTTTCTGCCTGGTATATTGAACACTTGAGATCTTATGAACTTGTGGAAAGCAACTATGCTGACATGGTTGTACTTGATCTTGATGACTTAA
Source organism: Paramisgurnus dabryanus (assembly GCF_030506205.2). Taxonomy (NCBI): domain Eukaryota; kingdom Metazoa; phylum Chordata; class Actinopteri; order Cypriniformes; family Cobitidae; genus Paramisgurnus; species Paramisgurnus dabryanus. The sequence goes on along the minus strand of NC_133344.1, from coordinate 23,021,443 downwards.
ATGATTATCACCCATTGATTCCATACAGGCTTAGAGACCGAGTCCTTGTGACCCTGAGGATATACCTGCACCATTAAACTTGCCTGATGGTATGTGTGAAGTTATTTTTTTATTTAAATTGGAATTTTTATTATTTATTTTTTTCTTAACTTTCTCTGTCTTCCTCTCGGTTTACAGGCTTTACTACTGCGAGTTGTCATTTCTACAACTGATGCCCGGCGACTTCAGCTTTTTGAAGTGCCACAGTCTGTGGAGTCCCTTATTAGTATTCTGAAGGAGAAACTGCAGTTACAAGGCCAGTTCGTCTTGCAGTTTCAGGACCCTGATTTTGGGAATGCCCTTTGCAGCCTGACTGACATCTCGGAACTGCCAAGTGACAAAGCAGTCTTGCATATTCAGTGGTGCAATTCATCATTGTCCGAACCCAGCCTTTCTGTGTCATCTCTTGATACTGCTAGTGTTGATGACTCTGATGGATCCTTTACCAGCTCCACACCCTCTGTACAAAGGTATTTGCGCACAGCCTCAGAATGGCCACTGCCATTCCCCATCCCACCCCTGTCATTTGATGTCGAGCTAAAACTACGACGAGGGAATGAGACATATGCAGAAACACAGACAGGCATTGATGTGACCAGAGACATAAAGATGGAGATTCTTGATAAAATAGTTCAGGCTGTTTTTGACATAAAGGCATATCCCAACAATCAAGAAATTGAGTCCATTGCATCTGCACTGATTTCCAAGTATCCATGCCTTAAGGAGCCTGGCAAAGGTAAGGGCTATGAAGGATGGTTGATCAGCCTAAAGAACAAGCTAAACAATTACCGTTCAAAATTGAGAGCAGCAGGCTGCAATGAAGTTAGTGTGAACAAGAAGCGTAAGGATGTTGAACATGGACATGGTTTCACCATGAAAAAAGCAAAGCGTGGAGAAGTGAATTTTGTCCCGGAACATCCATGCAACCATACTGACGCTTCACTTGAAGAACAAAGACTTTTATTGATCGATGAAACCAAAAAGGCAAGAAGCAACATGGTGGTCATAAGTGAAAAAATGGAATTAACTTTTTCCCTGAGGAGAAAAGAAGTGGTAGAAGATCAACCAATGGTTGTAGACGTGCAACAGAGGTGGCCTGCACTTTTTCTCCAGGAACAGGTCATTATTTTAGGTTTTTCCTTGTTAAAAAGGCTAATTTTAATGATTTTGTATTGTTTCTTTATTATCCTAAATTTGTTAGAAACACATGAAATGTTTTTATTACTTTAAGGGTTAGTTCACCCCAAAATGATAATTTTATCATAAATCACTTAACCTTGTGTCGTTCTAAAAACCCCAAGTGATCTGATTGTCTCCAGATCGCATTTTTAGATATTTTTGATGAAAACCAGGAGGCTTCTGTCTGTCCTATTAACTTGAGGTAGTTTCAAAATTATTTTTCCCAGAAAAAAATAAAAGACATCACCAAAAAGGTCCACGTACCATCAGTCATTCAATAATAATATTATGAAGCGACAAGAACACTTTTTGTGCACAAGGACAACAAAACAAACAATTTTATTCAACAATTTGTTCTCAAAGTAGTTCAGTGCGCGTTCACGAGCAGACTACGGCGTAGGCTGCTGACGTCACCTGCAGATGTAGTTGCCAATGTTTGTTTGTTTTTTGCTGCTTTTTTATTTAAGCCATTATGTGTAAACATTGTAAACAATACTGGAACAGCATGTATAAATCATGTGCACATTACTTGCCAGTGTATTCTGTGTCTGTACACTGACAACCACATCAGCAACATACACCGTAGTCTGCTCGTGAACGTGCACTGAACGAACAAGGAGGAGAACAAATTGTTGAATAAAATCGCTCGTTTTGTTTTCATTGCTCACAAAAGTGTTGTTGTTGCTTCATAATATACTTGAACTACTGATGGGACGTGAACCTTTTAAGGCGATGTCTTTTATGCTTTTCTGGGGGGAAAATTGTGAAACAAACTGAAGTCATACCTCCTGGTTTTCATCTAGACAATCAGATCACTTGGTGTTTTAGAATGACATGGGTAAATTATTAATGATAAAAATTATCATTTGGGGTGAACTAACCCTTTAAGGCACCACATGTAATACACATTTTAACCATCTGTGACTGCTATTTGTAGCTCGATGATGTTTATTTCCACTAACAAGGTCAACTTAACTTGAAATACTATTCATGCAGAAACACTACTTCTTGCAGCAATATCAGCGTGAATCTAATGTCAAGTACTCACAAGTCAGTCAGGATGTCCTTTAATACAGGTCAGTCCTTACGACCCCCTCACGGAACATTTTTGTTTTCTTTCTATGTAAAAGATGGACAATTTTGTTTCCATAGTTAACACACTAACAGACTGATAAGTTGAATCCTGCATTTTATATTGGAAGGCCTGTAAAAAATATTGTGGTAGGTGGGTGATGAGGACTGGAGTTGAGAAACACTTTCTTAATAGGCATTTAGACAATAAATAACATTAAGTATATAAACAGAATTGTCCATCTCTTACATGAAAAAAAAATGTTCCGGTAGGGGGTCATAAGGACTGACCTGTATTAAAGGACTTCCTGACTGACTTGTGAATACTTGACATTAGATTCACGCTGATATTGCTACAAGAAGTAGTGTTTCTGCATGAATAGTATTTCAAGTTAAGACTATAAATGTTTTTTTAATCCGGTTTATCCTTTAAGTTTTGTTACTGTAACTACAACATGTATTTGTTAAAAACAGATTGCTGAGGAATTCTTCAGAATCACGAATAAAGACCTTCTTGACGTCTTCAGGGCAGCAACAGACAGATTTACACCTAAGCTCTTGAAAGTATACAGAGCTCGAAAAGCTGCATTTGGAGAGGATATGGAACAGCTCCTAGAAAGACTTGATGAAAGGGCAAGTTTAGTTTCATAACTTAAATGTTGTGGAGGTTTATTCACATTAGGTTGTCTGATATGAACGGTTTTTGTACTTTGGCTAATTGGTTGTTACCTCTGTATGTTTTTAAGATGACAGATATTGGTAATCACAGAAGGACTACTGCTTTGAAAGGCCTGCCTTTGTTTCTTCGAGAGGACCCAAACAAGCTGTTCAAGACATGCAAAGTAAGTAGTAAATACTTCAAAAGGCTTAAAGTTTTGAGATTTTATTATTTTTGTTCATTAGGTTTCTTTAAAAAAGTGAATATTTACTTGTTCTAGTCTTATGTTTGTCAGTCTGCAAGTGTTGACGGTTTAATGACTATTGACTTTTACAGTCTATTATGGATAGAATGCAACTACAAAATATCTGTTCAAATAGATTATTGTTTGTGTAACAGGACACCGAAGATGGGGCAAAAGGAGTGTCTATTGCCATTCTGTGTGTTTTGGAAGATGACACCCAGGCGACATCACCCGAGGTGGTAAACATTGCTGTGGTGTTGGAGCAGGTCGTCGTTTTGAAAGATCTCCCAGATATTTCTACTGCTCTTGCATACCTTTTTGGCCTTCTGTATGCATTAAACATGTCCTATCCTCAAGCTCTTAAGTACACTTTTGACACCATTCAGAATGTTTTCATGGAGCTGGGATCTGGATGCACCAAACGTGTGCTTTCTCTGAAGAACAAACTGTTGTAAAGAAAATCAGAACAGTGTTTTGGCATCCTTTTTGATGTTCATTTGTTACAAGACACTTTGATACAAGGTCTGTTTTTTTTTTTTTTTTTTTTGCATCTCTATTTCTTGTTACAGGTGTCAAACTTTTCCAAATGCACCAATTGTGTGCTTTCTCTGAAGAACAAACTGTTGTAAAGAAAACCAGAACAGTGTTTTGGGATCCTTTGTGGCATTCATTTGTTACAAGACCTAAAGTGCGCTTGGATACAAGATCTGCAGTTTTTTTTTTTTGCATCTCTATTTCTTGTTACAGATGTCAAACTGTTCCAAATGCACCAAACGTGTGCTTTCTATGAAGAACAAACTGTTATAAAGAAAATCAGAACAGTGTTTTGGGATCCTTTTTGATGTTCATTTGTTACAAGACCTAAAGTGCGCTTGCCTGGATACAAGGTCTGCGTTTTTTTTCATCTCTATTTCTTGTTACAGATGTCAAACTGTTCCAAATGAACCAAACGTGTGCTTTCTCTGAAGAACAAACTGTTGTAAAGAAAATCAGAACAGTGTTTTGGGATCCTTTTTGATGTATCCAAGCGCACTTTAGGTCTTGTAACAAATGAACAAGGTATGTTTTTTGTTTTTTTGCACCTCTATTTCTTGATACAGGTGTCAAACTGTTCCAAATGCACCAATTGTGTGCTTTCTCTGAAGAACAAACTGTTGTAAAAAAATCAGAACAGTGTTTTGGGATCCTTTGTGGCATTCATTTGTTACAAGACCTAAAGTGCAACTTGGATACAATGTGATTCTTTTGGTTGGCATCTTTTTCTTGTCGTCAGATGTCAGACTGTTCTTAATGTGTTTTATAATTGTAATTTTGTATTACAGCATACCATACCAGGTTAGTGGTTGCAGTAAGCATGTCTGTTCTTATATAAGGATGTTTAAAATTGAAATTGATAAAGGGATAGTTCATCAAAAAGTGAAAATTGTCACATTTTGTCACTCTTATTTTCTTACAAACCTCTATAAATGGCCAAGTTCCGAGGAACATGAAGAAGAATGCTTTGAGGAATGTTTGTAACCAAACGTTCATGTGCCCCATTCACTTTTATAGTAGGAAAAAGAATACTAAAGAAATGAATGAGGTTCATGATCTGTTTGGTTACAAACATTCTTCAAAATATCTTATGTTCATCAGAACAAATACATTTATACAGGTTTGTAACATCATGGGAGTAAGAAAATGACACAATTTTCAATTTTGGGTGAACTATCCTTTTAAATAAAACTGTACAAGTGTTTTAAATGTTGGTTTAAATGTGGTAATTTGAAAGGTTTTAGATTACGGAACATGTCAAGATATTAAAAACATTTTATTGTTGGATACAAAGAAAAATCCTAAATTGATACAGTACCAACAAGTTTTATGCTGTTTTTGTGTACAGTTGAGTGATTTTATGAGAAATTGTATTGCACTGATTTTTGTTGCTGTTAAAAATGGTCTGTATGCTTATTGTATGCAAAGTTTAAGTTCCTACTGAAGATCTTTGTGCAGCTGCTGTGTCACAACTTTAAAGAAAAGTTAAATATTGTGAACAGAGTTTGGGCTTTTGTAGCATCTTATTTCTAATTGAAATAAATGATGATGATAAGTAAATGGTTTATGTCTTTATTTTGCCAATTGAAAACTTTTCATCCACAAAACATAAAAAAGCTAATTAACTGAACAACAGCAATTGTGGTGACACAAATATCATTATTAGGAAAATTAAAAAATCTGAATTGCGTAAACAAGCAAGTGTTAGTTGGCTAACATGCATAATAATTTGGCTAATTGAAAATTCTTCATCCACAGAACATAAAAAAGCAAATTAACTGAACAATAGCAATTGGTGTAAAACAAATATCTTAATTAGGAAAATTTGAAAATCAGAATTGCAAAAACAAGCAAGTGTAAGTTGGCTGAACATCGTATTATTACTATGTGTAATTATTAAAAATACATTGAGACAATACAAAAGTCTTAATGCATCAGGTTGACTGACTTTTTTACGTTTTCGCAGCAATTTTTTTTTTACAGTGCATGTACCCATCCTCTGATTGGGATGTGGTGGAACGGGAGCTTTGTGCCCTGGATGTGCATCCCACAAATCTTCATCAACTGCAAGATGCTATCCTATCAATATGGGCCAACATTTCTAAAGAATGCTTTCAGCACATTGTTGAATCAATACCATATGGAATTAAGGCAGTTCTGAAGGCGAAAGGTGGTCAAACTAGTATGGTGTTCCTTTAGGTGAGTATATATACTGTATATATATATATATATATATATATATATATATATATATATATATATATATATATATATATATATATATATATATATATATATATATATTTATATAATGTATAGGATGGTTATGTCAATTAAACACAGGATATAAGTCATATTGTAAGTCATATTGGGTGCGACATTTAGGTTCAGCAGATGCATACGTTTTTAAAATAGTGCAACTCGATTGGAGAGTCTGCATTTCTGCCACAACGTTTTAATGTGAGAAGACTTTCAGCCTACAACAATTGTGCAAAAAAAAACCTTTATTAAGGATATAATTATTTTCCAAAGTCCACTTGGCTCAGAAATCTGAGTGGCCCTGTGTCAGTTTGAATGGCTATGGCACTACTGCATGTCTTTCAGTATGACAGCAGTTTTTGTAAAATGTCTCATTCTTGGCAGTTTTCTCCAGCAGCTGCATGACAAAAAATGTCACTCAAGAGGATTAACTACCTGTGTCACTGGTGAGCTGACAAACTGTCTGCAAAGCTGGTCAGTTTATTCTTTTAAAGAAAATAAATGTAAAACTTGGTCCTGTTAATATGTGCATAAATATACCTGCCATACTCAACATAATCTCATGGCACTTTGTAACTAAATTATAATTTGAATGAATTTATACAATCTCATTCATACATTTTAGTGTGACTTGCTTTCGTTTAAGTGACAGTGGGTTTGGAGGGGTTACTTGCTTGTTTTCCCATGACATGATGGTATACCAAAACATTTGGTAACCAAGGCAGAAAGCTATTCTTTAGTATCACTTTTTCGTGATGGTCCCATTAGACTTTCTACTGATTACTAGTAACTTTGCAAGTATGTCAACTTATTCTGCTAACCTTAACAGTCTACTAATACTCTACTAATACCCTAATGAGAGTACTTTTGTTGCACCTACATGTCTGAAGCAGACCATCACAGTAAAATGTAACCATTATTTCAATAATAAAAATGCTGCACAGAATGCTAAGATATAAAACATTCACAGTGAGGTCCTGGTTTTAAAGTATAATTGTAGAATAGATGGGTGTGGTGGCTGTAGTTAGGTTTGAGTCCAGAGTAAAGTTTGCCCAATGAGACACTTCTGGAAGAGGCACTTTGAGATGAACAACAACCCCTACAGCCAGAATGAGAAGTGTGGCCAGAGTGGTCAGACCCCTTCTTAAGATGAGCTGAGACGTTGACAGCAGATCTGTGGCCTTCTCTTCCTCTTTACTTTCTCTTGACCCGTCCTCTATCACAGTACTTGTGGGTTCCTCTTCTCGATCTTGAGAGCTCACCACCACATATCCATTCCCATTCTGAAATTCCCGTTCACATTTTGTAATTATGTGTCTTTCTATGGGCAATATTTTTCATAGTTTTTTGTTCGTAGAGCATACCTCTGCATTCAGGACCGCCTGGTAGAAGCTGTTGCGGTGGTTCAAGCCAAACTCAGGGTTGGGAGTCAATACTCCATTTGAACTATTTCCAGTTCGCTTAACTGCCTTAAAAAAAAACAAAAAAAATAGGTCAATGATTACTCACTGTAAATGATCATGAGTTTCACAATTAGATGCTATTAATATTCTTACCTCCTCTGTCATTTTCTTCCAGTCTAATTTGAAGATGGCCACTATGAAAACAATTGCTAGCAAAAACACAGCAATGAAGAGACCCAACCAAAAGCCTGAGAGAGACAATACATGGTCATTAATAACATGAAGAATAGTCAAGCGTCATCATTTATGTTATTCATTATAACAGAAATTGGGCGAACCAGCAACTTTTAAGTTTGCGGTGAACATCAGAACAAAGCTTGATGGGAGTCCAATGCAATAGTAACCAAATAGGTTAGCAATAGCCGCTATTTTCTGCTGTCCTGTGCCGATTAGTATGCCCATGGCAACACACTGAAAAAACAACCACATTACATGATTAGGTTTTTATTAATCAAGTTTATGTAAAATACAAGTGCGTGCAGAACTCACCAACAGTCCATTAAAAAACTGAAGAGGGCAGTAGATGTTCAGTAGCTCAGACACTAGTTCCACTATGGTCCTAACAAATTTCATAGAGACAAAATTTGAGGCACAGCTGTTGTTTACAGTATTTCCTTCGAATCTCAGAGTGAAACAACAGAGTTAAGTGTTTACAGATTTGTTCAAGTGTACACATGTCAACAAACATTTAGTTTTGAGCGCTTGAAATACTGAGATAAGTGACTTACTCATCTGATGTGAACATATAACCAATCACTGTTTTTGTTGAGGCCAAAATAAGACCTTGAAAGATTGCCAGTAAAGCTGGAAAACAAAATTAATTTGTTTACATTAGGTGACGTAGCATCAGGTAGCGCATGATGTCAAAGGAATGATTCATAGTTAGGATTTTTATTAAATAAATATGATTCATGTTTTACCTGCACAGATTAAAGATACTTTGCTGGTGAGGATAGCTGCAGCTGTTTCCCCAGCACCGAGTGCGTTTCCCACACGAATACACGCTGCACCCTGCATTCCTAATGGGATCTGTGATGGGAAAAAGAAGGCAAACAAACATCAAGGTATATTTTACTGTAGAAGGTGCATATATATATATATATATATATATATATATATATATATATATATATATATATATATATATATATATATATATATAGTACTGTGCAAAAGTCTTAGGCCACTATCACCAGCTTTGTTGTTTTAGCAAAGTTTTAATGTCCATCCATATTTATTTTTCACAATTTTTTAAGATACAAACTTAAATACAGGGAATATGTACACAAAATTAGAAACAAAACAATTTTCAGAACTAAATGTCTTCTTTAGGCATCAGTCAGTGTTTAGTGTGACCTCTCTTGGCACGAAACACATCTTGAGCTTTTTTGAGGAGGCTGAAGTCCTGAAGTCAGATTTAATTTCATTTAGGTTTAAGAGATCCTGCAGCTGCCTGCTATTGCTCAAGTGGAAGGGGAGTTTACCTTTACCCTAAATATTTGACACTTCAGCTTATACTTTTATACTGTTTTTAATACTACATACACATTTCCTGTATTTTTTGGTTTTATTTTCTAATAAAGAGAAATAATCATATATGATCACTATACAATTGCAAAAACAACATATAAACTATATATATATATATATATATATATATATATTTCAAGCTACAATGATTGTTAAGGATGTTATTTTTCTCTCTAAAGTGATTAGTCACATGGTATTAACAACTCAGGTGACTGATTGTTATCACATCACGGCAAGCTGCCATTGAACCTAATGCTTTTAGATATGCAAAATTCTTGGCATCCTTGCTAAATATGGACAAAGAAGCCTTTGAAAATAAATCTTATAGGCCTAATTGATTTGGCTGCAGTGAGTGAATGAATTTTCTTGTATAATACAAACACACCATGTAGTTGATGTACGCCAGCATTATAACCACATGCTGAGCACCCAGGTCCTCTTCGCTCAGCATTCCTGTCAGAGTCAAGCATATTATAATTCAGTTAAAAAAATCAATAGTCAAATGAGTCACATTTAGAGTAATTTTGCATCATTAGTGTACCTGCTAAAAAACCTCCAACCTCATAGATCCACCATTCAAAACAGGTCATGAGCGTGCTGGGTATGGCCAGCTTCATGTAGGACCCCCAATCCTGCAGGGCTTCAGATGACCATCCTTTCAGAAAGAAAAATAATTTTAGTATTAAAAAAAAGAATAATAAAATAATAGAACCCACTAAACGCCATGTCGATTTGTTGGCAGAATCTGCTAAAGGCTAAATGACACATCGGTTTTTTTTGGGGTGAATCCGCCAAACGACACATCGAAATGTTGTCAGAATCCGCTAAACGCCACATCGATTAGTTGGCAGAATCCACTAAAGGCTAAATGACACATTGATATGTTGGCAGAATCTGCTAAACACCACATCAATTTGTTGGCAGAATCCGCTAAACACCACATCAATTTGTTGGCAGAACCCACTAAACGCCACATATATTTGTTGGCAGAAACCGCAAAAAGTCACATCGATTAGTTGGCAGAATCCGCTAAACACCACATCGATTAGTTGGCAGAATCCACTAAAGGCTAAATGACACATTGATATGTTGGCAGAATCTGCTAAACACCACATATATTTGTTGGCAGAAACCGCCAAATGACACATCGATTTGTTGGCAGAATCCGCCAAATGACACATCGATTTGTTGGCAGACTCCGCCAAATGACACATCGATTTGTTGGCAGAAACCGCTAAACGTCACTTCAATTTGTTGGCATAACCCACTTAACGCTACATCGATTTGTTGGCAGAATCCGCTGAACACCACATCAATTTTTTTGGCAGAATCCGCCAAATGACACATCGATTTGTTGGCAGAATCCGCTAAACACCACATCAATTTGATGGCAGAATCCGCCAAATGACACATCGATTTGTTGGCAGAATCCGCCAAATGACACATCGATATGTTGGCAGACTCCGCCAAATGACACATCGATTTGTTGGCAGAAACCGCTAAACGTCACTTCAATTTGTTGGCATAACCCACTTAACGCTACATCGATTTGTTGGCAGAATCCGCTGAACACCACATCAATTATTTTGGCAGAATCCGCCAAATGACACATCGATTTGTTGGCAGAATCCGCTAAACACCACATCGATTTGTTGGCAGAATCCGCCAAATGACACATCGATTTGTTGGCAGAAACCGCTAAACATCACATCAATTTGTTGGCAGAACCCACTAAACGCTACATCGATTTGTTGTCACGGTGGAATCCGTGTCATGTTTTGTGTCTGTTCCGATTGTCGTCACCTGGACTCTTGTTAAGTAATTACCTGCCTCATCACACCTGTGTATCGTTAGTCTGTTTGTATATATACCCCTGCCTGTTGTATGTGCACTTGCCGGATGATTGTCGCTGATGTCATGTTTGTTTCCAGTGTTCTAGTCATTGTTCTTACCTGCCCGTGTTGTTCCTCGTGTTTCATTTCATGTTATTTATATTAAATGTTTCCCTTTCGTGTGAACCCTGCGTTTGTGTCCTTACTCGTGTTCCCGAACGTGACAGAATCATCCGGCCAGTGAAGGATGCAGCGGGTTCAAGGAGGGAACACCCAGAACTCCAGACCGGGCTCGAGTTAACCCTCACCACGCCCGATTCATTCCCCCGGGGTGGTTGCTGTGAAACATGAGCCGGGTTCTGGGGATCGTATCGGTTCCGGTGATTCCCCTGCTGGTCGAGTCGTCTGGGGCGGTTCCTGGGAGGTCCACCACTATGCTCGATTTGGGGCTCGAGAACGGACGCCACGCTCGATTTTTCCCCGGGGTGGTCGCCACCGTGGAGGAGCCCCTTTCCCCGGGATGGTGGGAGTCAACTCCCAGAACGACCAGATCCCTGTCGGTTCCCAGGAGGGTGGAGTCTTCAGAGTCGGTACCTGGGATGTCCACTCCGGTTCTCCCGGCCGTGCCCCGGCTTCCTGCCCTGCCGGTTTCGCCCTGGTTTCCGCCGGCTCCGTCGTGGTCTCCAAGCCCTCCATCCCTCCCCTGGATCCACCCTACCAGACTTCCAGTTTGTTTTGTTTCGAGTGTCTGGTAGCCACTCATTAAGGGGAGGGTAATGTCACGGTGGAATCCGTGTCATGTTTTGTGTCTGTTCCGATTGTCGTCACCTGGACTCTTGTTAAGTAATTACCTGCCTCATCACACCTGTGTATCGTTAGTCTGTTTGTATATATACCCCTGCCTGTTGTATGTGCACTTGCCGGATGATTGTCGCTGATGTCATGTTTGTTTCCAGTGTTCTAGTCATTGTTCTTACCTGCCCGTGTTGTTCCTCGTGTTTCATTTCATGTTATTTATATTAAATGTTACCCTTTCGTGTGAACCCTGCGTTTGTGTCCTTACTCGTGTTCCCGAACGTGACATTTGTTGGCAGAATCCGCTGAACACCACATCAATTTGTTGGCAGAACCTGTTAAACGCCCCATAGATTTGTTGGCAGAATCCACTTAATGACACATCGTTTTGTTGGCAGAACCCGCTAAACATCAACTTTGCACTTGTCCTCTAAGCCCACCTGATGTGTTGTTTAGTTTCTTCATTTTAAAGTGCCCATCTTATGACTGCTTTTCCACAAGTTATATAGGTGTATGAGTTCCATAAAGCATGTTTCAAAAGTTGTTTGCTCGAAATAGCTTGTAGGAAAAGATTGTTACCCATCTCTAGTAGCCTCTGTTTCAGGGCAGTTCAGATTGTGCCGTTTTGAGCTAGTCTTACATATTTATGAGCTGCTGCTCCTTTGATCACGCCCCACTACTAAAGTCATGTGCCCGTGCGCATGCTCAGTGGTATCGTGAGCAGTACAGACCATACTGTGTTATTATTTTATATATTATTATTATTAACGGTTTATGTTGCCAACAGACAAATCATGCAGAAAAGTATCACTAATAAGTACACTACAGGAGAAGAAACTCATGACACACAATGATTCCAGAGTAAATTGTGATGTTACGTTAGCAGTCACAACAATAAACTCGTTTTCCCTGGACAATGCTAACATATTCCCATTATAAAACATTTTAGAACGCATTATTTTCGCAAATTACAGAAATTAAGACCCGGCGGGGGATGTATACTGCTTGTGGACCGCGTGCTAATTGCTAGAAGCTAGCGGGAGGTCCGGACCGTTCGGGGGTTAGCCTCGTCAGAAAAGCCGGGGCGGTAAGGCCCGGTCTCGGTGTGTCAAACTCATCATGACACACAAAGATTCCAGCGTAAATTGTGATGTAGCAGTCTCAACAATACACTCGTTTTCCCTGGACAATACTAACATATTCCCGTTATAAACATTTTCAAATGCATTATTTTCGCAAATTACAGAAATTAAGACCCGGCGGGGGATGTATACTGCTTGTGGACCGCGTGCTAATTGCTAGAAGCTAGCGGGAGGTCCGGACCGTGTATATATTTATGCGGACCGTAAAGTTATTAGAGGCTCGCCTCGTCAGAAAAGCCGGGGCGTACGGTCTCGGTTAGTTTGGCAAAAAGCTTTTAGCTCTAGCATCATAAATGTAGTATTTTGTGACAGAAGATGACAACATACAAAATATAACGTGACTTAACGTACCTTTTGTGATGATACAACGCGATCGCGAATTGAATCCAGTCTGTTTCAGATGTGTGAATGATCCATGAAAGTCCAATAAAATACATCCAATTACCATTTTTGTCCACAAATGCTTATAATCCGTGAAATATAGATACATAGTCTGTTGTTTACATCAGATTTCGCATGAAGGTCTTATCGCCTACAATCTGAGGACTGTTTGCGTCGTAACACACTGTATATAAGATTACTCCGGGTTCCAATAATCACGCGTTAAAACTTTGTTTTTAAAAGTAGGCGGGAGTATAATCCATAATATCCAAATAGCGCTGTTATTTCCGTGAGACATGATAACAGCACAGAGGGTCTCATTCAAGTGACTGCTCTATGCTCTCTAGCTACCTGGTGGGTGGAGACCTGCGAGTGGGGTGGTGGGCGGGAAAATTCAAACTGAATGTGACAAAACTTTTTGTTACGTCACAACGGAGCTGAGTTTTAACTGGCGCAATCTGAGACTCAAGGCAGAGGACATTCAGAAACCTGTATCTCACTCAAAACAGCATGGATGGATTTTTTTCCAAGTTTGTATGCGTGTGGGAGCATCAGAGACACAAAATAACACCCCAAAACCCAGAAAAAGTGAGTTTTTCATAATACGGGCACTTTAAAACTTTGACTTTCATCATTTGCAATGTTTCTCGTTTCATTTTTAGTTATTTTGAAGTGAAAGTTTTTGCCACAAAAGCTTGTATATACTTAGAGAGATTTGCAGCTAAAGACAGTCAAATACAGTGAAATGACAAAAGTGACAAATGTGAAAATAAGACTTTTAAATTACTGATAACCTCCATTGGCATTAAAGGGAAATTACTAAAAAATAAACATAAGAACATGCACTTGGTTTTACATCTGAACTCTTCATATATAAAATTGCATGTATGAAAGCCATTGTAATCATAGTTAACTCACCTCCCCATGTTTTCTCATGTAGCTTCTGACAGCGAATGAAACAAAACAGACAAAAGCAGCTGAAAACCTGAGCGAAGGTGTTTGCTGCGGCAGACCCACTTAAAAAAAAACACACAGATATAATGAATATAATATACACAAATTATGAAAACAAGATACATTACAGTTTAAAACAATAATAGAAAACCATATGTATACTCACTAAACTCCAAATTCCCACCAGTACAGCAAGATGTAGTTTACCAACGCATTTACAATATTTATTACTACAGCTGCATACATCTGAGGCTTGATCACACCCTACAGTGAATTAATCACAAAGTTACCATGCAAATTAACTAAATTCAAGGAGATTTCAATTTGCATGAAAATATCATTTCATGTACCTGGTTCTGAAGATATGACAGCTGCAGATGATACAGAAACATGGCCTGTGGTATAAGGACGAACAGTAATGTATATAAAGCACTGTTTGATATGAGATAATTTACACAAGAAATACAATCCATGAATGTATTATTGGATCTTACCGGAATCGCTGGCAGAAACATAACCACATAAATCTGAGCTATCCTGAGACCGACAGAGGTTAAACATTAGTCATCGCAAATCAATGTGTATTTTAGTTCACATGTGGAATTTAAGCATTCAACAGTTAAAATATGATTAGGCAGTGTGTGTTAAAGCACATATCCATCACCTGGCCACCTCGGGGTCTTGCCCCAACAGGAGGAGGAGGGGCTGTGTGTTCACCAACAAAGCCCAGCAGGGCAGACTGAAGAGCGTCAGAATCAAGATGCCTCTTTGTAGGATGACACCTACACGGAGAAGATTCTTACTTCCAAACGTCTAAGGGCAAGATTCAAGACACACTTAAACTAACAGTAAATCCAATATTAGGTTATAAATTGCTGTAGTCTGTGTGTTTATATATGTAGTGTGGATGATATTACATTCAAACTTTGTGAGTTTGTGAGTTAGTTCACCCAAAAATGTAAATGTTGTTACATTTCCATTTATACCATTTTTGTCAAATCAACATTTCACTAGTTCGCCTGTGCAATCAGTATATTGAATGATGAAAAAAAAACTTGGCTTGCTGTCCACAGAGGGAGGGAGCTTGAACCCGAGGCTCGGCTCGAGCCCCAAGGTTAACCCCCCCATGGTACGACTGCGCAGAGAGAGGAATGAGCTAAATGAAGGTAAAGACTTAAAAATTTCAACCTGTTCTTATATTGGTTGTCAATTATTTATAAGGTCAAAACTTAAAATAGTAGGTTGGATTTACTTGCAAAACCAAGTTGTCTTAACTTCATGCTGCATTTTTTACAGTGTACCTTTTAATTCATTTGAAACATAAAAGGAAACATTAAGTAGAATTTGACATTGCATACAGTACAGTTGTGTATATAATAAAGTCATATCATATAAATTCATGTAAATTCATATTTCGTATAGCATCACTTTCATGGCACATCAACCTTTGCACAGGTGTACATACACTGTAAAAATGCAGCATGAATTGAAATCAACTAGGTTTTGCAAGTCAATTCAACTCACTATCTTAGGTTTTGATCTGTGAATAGTTGATATAACTTATAAAAACAAGTTGTTAAAAGTTAAAGTAGCATAAAAATATTGTTGTTTTGACAAAAATGCTGCATTTTTTAACTTATATTTTTGTTATTGTCTACAGTAGTCTTCTATGTTTTACATTTTTTATATTAATACTCTTACGTAATATATTAAATTCTTACATTTTTATTATTATCCAATCAAGTCTTGTGTGTACAAGAAGTTTTTATCTTGTGTTCCCAAAAAAGTCATACAGGTTTGACATAAGATGAGGTTGAGTAAATGTTGAGAGGGTTTTCATTTTAGGTAAACTAGTCATAAAGTCTTCCTGTAGTCAATCATTTTATCACTTAAAACTCATCTTTGAGCATCATAATAGCATATGTAAAAGTTTTTTCTATAAAAGTAATTCCTACATGCTTTAAACTGCTTGAATGCGATTCCCTCATTTAGTATAAGCGGATCTATAAATATGCAAATTAGTCTCCACCCTTACTTAATCTCACAATTTGGACCATAGATATGAATATGAGAATTAGTAAACGGCGCTTAAACTATTACACACTGCATGTGAGTTCAAATGTGATTGGTAACCCAATTTGTTAACCCGCAGGTCAGGTAAAGAAATTGTCACTTTATTTGCAGGGCGGGTTGGGGCAGGTCATAAAAAAACAATAAAAAACCCATGTATGTGCAATTTCTTATAGCCTATATAAAAAATATTAGGGAATATATATTTTCATATATTCGATAATGTTAAAACATTATATAGTAACTTGTGTGTTCAAACTTTTGGCCTCATCTCACAACAGTGCCAAGCAGCTCGCACTGCCAGCCACAACAACAAAACAAACGGAGAAATAAAAGCAAATCGATTTCAAACCGTGGGAATGATACTGTATATCTTTGGAAAATGATATACTTGTACTGAATAAAATACTCAGCAATGGTGTTGAATGATGAATTTGCACACATTTTTCTTAAAGCATAGTAAAATAGACATATAAACAACAATAAAAACTTTTTTTTTCCACAGTGGGACTTTAATACTGTGCTATATTTTGTTTCAGTCTCTTGTGTTATTCATTAAGCAGATGGAGTGGTATTTGTATAGAAAACACACCTGTGATACCAATGTGTCGCAGGCCAAAACTAGTCCTAACCCCGTTGCCGCAGCTGTTACATTGATCGTCTGAAAAACAATTTCATTTTTGACACCAGTGTTTTTAGTAAAGCAATGCAAAAATGAACATTGCACAATGGCTTACAGTTCAGAGTAAATAAAACTTACAGCCGAAGCCATGGCATAGCCCGCTAGCACCGTGTTCCCCAGGCGTCCACAAAACATTGTCACCACAAAGAAAAGGAGGAAATTCAAGAACCGACATACAAGCTAAAAATACAAACAAAGAAATATTTAGCAGACCTGGAGATGAAAGTTATGGGCTCACATGGATTTTCTAATTCGGCTGATGGAAGTCAACAGTCTCATGGATGGAAAATAAAACAGCTTTTTACAAAAAACATTTATGAAGCAAACTATTAAAATTATTTATATTATTAATAATATAAAAAATAATATAATTAATATTATTAATAATATAAATAATATTATTAATATTATTACTTATTAATTGCTAAATATTATTAATTGCTAAAAAGTATTTAAAGATACCTGGTTGGCTTAAATTTTTAAGTTAAAATCAACTTTTTGTTTTTATATTTTATGTTTATGAACTAAAAATTTTAAGGTAACCAAGTAACTTATTTTTTTTTTACGTTGAACCAACAAATCTTTTTTTACAGTGTAAATGATGACAATGAAAACATTCAGTTCAGTTTGTTAGGTATTCTTTCTCAAAAGAAAAGGTACAAAAGCCCTGTCCATGTGGCAATATCTTTCCAAAAAGTAGACATTTTACCTAAAAAGTGCATATTACCTCAATAGTACATATTGGTAACTAAATACTTGTATTAGGACCTTTTAAAAGAGTATTGTCCCAGTGACAGCTTTGTACCTTTTCTCTTAAGGCCGAAGTACAGCCCATTTTTACATGTGGTCTTATGTCTGCGAATATGAAAATCTTATCCAGAATTAATTTTACAGTATATGTACAAATTGACTATAATGGACATGCATGAAGACATAATTTAAAATATACAAGCAAAGCAGACTTATTATGTAATCCACTGCATTTCAGGCAAAGTTTTTTAGAGTCTATATCACTCTCTCTCTCTCTTTATGTATTCACAATAAGCATAGCACACTGTCATGATGAATGTGAGAGAAATCTTACCAGGGGTCCAGTCATGCGCATGATGTGGTACAGTTCTTCTCTATAGACCAGAGGTATGCAACGCCTTATAAAACCACAGCAAAACAGCTTGGCGCTGGGCTCCATTGCTGGCGCTTCAGTTCTTGGACTAGAGTTATCCATGACCTTCTCAGTTTTGGTACCTAATGGCGATTTTCCATTGCATGTGTCAGCTCACTTAACTTAGGCTCGGTTTGAGTTCAGTACCACTTCAGAGTGGGAGGGATTGTAGGCGTGATGTTAGTACAGTCAAAATCACTGCAAGAGGCCTGATCCTGCTTCACAGGAGGCGAGGGTCCAGTCTACAGCTGTTTATTCTTCAGGTTTGCATTCAGCACCTTTGAAGGCTTAAACATTACATGAGGTGAGACAATGTAGGCTTTGATTTAATCCACAGGATGGGAGGAGATTGTTTGTCCTACTGGCAAATAGTTGAGGGACAACGGATTGTTTCCAAAGATCAATCAGTTCTTTAAAATAGAAAGAAATGAAAATCTCATTTCGCATTGATTAACGTGTTGTAGTATCTGGCCAAAGCCAGAATTGTTGTAAAGTTAAACAGAGCACCCCTGGCCCAAGGCTGTCTAGGGATGAACTAGTTTGATAGGTATTAACATCTCAACCAAACCAAAACTGGTTGTACAATATAACTAAACTGTAATTTTTGGCCAGTTTTAACTGAAAGATTTCTAGTAGTGAGTTTATAGGACCAGGTCAAATATTTACTGGCAGAAGAAATTTGTACCTGGTTTCCTCTACCATTACAATAATGTTAACATTTTTTTACTTGTTGAATTGCCGCTTGGTGGAATGTTTACTAGTGTAGTAGTGCACTTTATCTTTTGCTTTTTACCACAAAACATGACTTGGGGATCATTAAAACTGGATACCGGTGGTCAATGTTGTAGACTCTTGTAGACTTACAGACAAATCAGTGAATCATCAATCCAAGAATCACTTTTATGCGTAACTGATATCTGTCAAACTAACCATGTTGATTTGTTAATCTGTGACATGGGTCTAACAGTTTGAAGTGAGTTTTATAGTCCATAATAAATTATTAATTCAGCAGCATTTAATGTTTACATAGTTTTCTGTTTTAAAACATATTAAACGCCCCTTGGGACTATCAAAAAGCAAACAATATTACTTGTCATTGTCATTTCCTATACTCTTTATTAAAACCATCTTACATCACTCATTGGGTCTATACATAACATAATATTCATTATCTTTCATTTCCTACTCTTGTCTGTTTTAATGTCATTCATTTTTACTGTTAATTATTTCGCTTAGTTGAAAAGCCTCATGATGTGTTGCATCATCTTACGAATTTTTGATGTAATGTGAGATAAAGGATTAGGCCTACTTGTGCTGACACACAACATTAAAGAAAAGAGAATTAAAGAAACATTAACAGTACCTACCTTTGAACTGATGTAATGTTTACAAATACAAACATGCTGGCAGGTTTTCAAAATAAATTAGAAACAAATTTTGGGTTTCTATCTTTCTATAATCATTAAACTATAACTGAGAAGGTCAGAAAAGAATTAGATAATGGTATTGACTCTTTGAATGCTCTCAGCACGTATGATATGTTGATTAAATCTTTCGCTTCAAATCTGCTTAATCCCTTCGGCCACACAGACTTGTTGGCAGAACCATTAAGAGATAAAAATGCTAATTACATCAAAACATGTCAGACGCACTTAGAGGGTTTTGCATCTGAGCTCTTCAATTGTTTGTTTATTATTTTTCTTAGCTAAAACAAGACAAATTGTTATAAAATATGTCAAATGTATTGCATATGTTCAGAAAAACACATGTAAAAGGTATTTTGAATTTATTGGCTGTGTCCGAAATCTCTAACCCCCAATTTCCACCGACAATTTCCACCGACTGCGGAAAGGCACAAATACGCAGAGCTTCTATTTTTGACGGATGCCGGACAGCTCCGCAGGGCGGAGCCATGAGTTTATCGCGTGATCATACCTGAATTCGCGAGATCTCGTGTTTTTTTCCTTTATTAAATCTTTGCAATACAAATATTACAAAGTCATTAATATAGAAACAACAAATAATAGACAAGAACAGAGCCAGGGGGAGTTAAATGGTAAAGTATATGGTATAATAAATACATTAAAGATAGAGCATAAATAAATGGTTTTAGGAGCTTTCTTATTTTTTTGAATTTTGGATGGATTTGATGTACTGCTCTGTCTACGCGAGATCTCGTGTTGTGATCTGGGCTGGTTTGTAAAAACGTTATAATTCAAGTCATAATTGGCGGAGACAGAACTAGGTATCGCGCAATCTTCACGTGAATTTGCGAGACCTCTGGGTCCTCGTCACTTCAGCACGCAGCCGCTCTGCAACCAATACGGAACTGGTGGGTATTGGCGGACGGCGAAGTGCGGAGCCGTAACGCAGCAGAGCAGATCTGCAGCCGCTCCGCAGTCGGTGGAAATCCGGCGTAAAATGCTGCCTTCGGAGGCAGGATTGCAAGGCAGGAAAGCATTAATGCACGTACGTATCCAATGTTTAGTTTACTTCCTGACAACCTTCATCGTCTTGTCCCACAATTCTATGCATGTGTGTGCACAGGGAATGTGATTGGTGGAGCCTGATCGAGTTTTAAAAAATAAAATGGTGACCAATTTTGTGTTATATTTTCACTTTTTAAACATTTTGATTGCATTTCTAGCAATAAATTAGTATTGAAGTTTTCAAATAAATATCACAAAGGTGCTTTCTGTTTATATTTTAAACAGAATTCCATTACGCTGCCTATGAAGGCTGTCTGAATACGTTTCCTGGAGCTGCCTTCATGCCTCCAAAGTTACTGCCTCACGAGGCAGCGAGGCAACAAGTCAGCTGCCTTCGGTTTTCGGACGCAGCCATTACATTATTTAAAGCACTAAAATGCTAATGCTAAAGGTTAGGTTGCCACAAATGAATAAAGACTACAAATCCTTGATTTGTACTAGACAGAGATAGCATCCCTCAAGGTGACCACAATATTTTAAGGATTTTAACGACTGTTTATTTAATATTTTTATTAATTTCATTCATTAATAGCATGTATGAACGGAAGAAAGAAAAGAAACAGGAAGAAGAAAATCTTATGATACCTGTCACTTATTTATGCACATCAAAAAAACAAAAAACAAATACTACATAAGTGGATCAACCCCAATCCTCACCCCAAACACCAAAAATGATCAATAAAATGACTTTCTATCTCATAAATTTTGAGAGAGAAAGATTAAATTAAATATTTGCCTTTGATTCCCTGACAAGCTCAGGCAAACCGGACAAAAACATCATTAGTAAGCATTGCAGGTGCAATTTGAACAGTTTAACATGTTGTAGCAATCTCTTATGTGAGGTATTTTCCTCATATGAGAATCAGGAGTCCTCATTGCAGAAACAGATGGAATACTAAAGAGATCAGATCTATTACAAGCAACACTAAAGCTAAAATAATCGTTCTGTTATGAAATTGAGACTGATGTTGAATTGATTATAAAAGGGCAAGTTGTGGTAAGGTTTGAGTCCAAAGTAATATTTGCCTTACATAACACTTCAGGTAAAGGCACATTGAGATGAACAGCCACACCAACAGCTAGAATAAGAACAGCAGCCAATGTAGTCAGACCCCTCCTGATGATGATCTGAGAGGTTGAGAGCCTCGCTGTACGTTCCTCCTTTTCCTCAACCACTTTTCCTCCTATGTTCTCATCCCCATTCTGGGAGAAGACACATGAGGAACATGAGATTTCAGAGCATTTCAGAGATATTGTGTAACGACAAAAGTTTAAAGATTTACCTCACTTTGCCTCGCTATAGTCCTAGCAGCAAATTCAAGGTTGTTTGGCACATCTGGAGTTGTCGTGTCAGAGACTTTACTCTTTCCGGCTCGTTCCACTGCCTGAAATTATACAAATTATGTACAACACTTCATTGTGTAGAGGTGGTTATATGAAAGGAATCATTGACGAAGGGCTGTTGCATTATCCGGAAACAATGCACACTCAAGGTGGTAATGCGGCACGAAGCAGAGTGCTGTTCCACTGCGAGTGTGCATTCAAATAATTTTTCAAATAATTCAAAGGACTGAACTCAATTATTCATCTTATATTCCTAAAACATTACTCTGGTGGTTATTTTAAGACATTTGAAAGGTCAGGTAGGTTTATTGAAAAATAATGCACTCCCTTGGAACATATAAGACTAATAATAAAGAATTATTTGCTAATTTTGTGATTTTTTTGGGCTGAAATATTCCCTTTAACATAAACAAGTAAGAATTTACAGAAAACTAAATGACAAGAAATATTACAGTGCTTCTTCGCAAGCTTCATAAGAAACTCGACCTACCTCTTCGGTCAGTTTCTCCCAGTTAAGTTTAAAAATAACTGCAATGAAAAAGCTGGACTGTAAACATTCACAGATGAGCAGCCCCAGCCAAAAGCCTGTAAAAGTGAGAAAAGATACTCCTGTCAGACAGCTGTTATCTCATAACAAAAATATATGCTTTTTGTTGTTTCTAATACATTTATGCAACTCTACAGGGACCTGTGCCATTTCCATTCATGCTTCAAGCCAACAATATTATGATTTAAAGCAGATGGTAACACTGTGGCCAGAAGCTGACAAGGTCATAGGAGTTTAGACTAAATGACAATTTATTTGAATTAATAATCACTGAATGCAAAAAAAAGAATAACCAACAAACCAACAACGTCTAATTTTGCAGCAAACACGAGAGCAATGCCGAGTGGAAGTCCAATGCAGTAATACCCAAAGAAGTTAGCAGCAGCAGCAATCTTCTGCTGACCAGACCCCAGGAGTATACCCATACAGACACCCTTAAAATTAAGCAAACTGGTAAAACATAGCATTGATTTTAATAGCAGGAGAAGCTGAGGTGCTGGTGTCCAGGCTTTTTAACTTAAAAAGAAAGTTGATCATGGTCAAATAGTTTTAGCTGGACTATGTTTTGATAATGAAGCTAGACCAGCACACACCACCATAAAACTAGAACCAGCACTAGAAGAGAGGGCTACTTACACCAAGGGCATCAAAAAACTGAAGTACACAGTAGACATTTAAGACCTTGGAAACAAGCGCCACAATATGTCTACAAATAAGACACATGTATTAGTAAAAAAAAATGTGTGAGTATTAGCCTCTTTCACACAGTAATTCTGGTAAATTACCATGAATTTACCAGAATTAGTTTACCAGTGAAAACAAAAATGTGCTGTTCACACATGTAGTGACGTTCCGTCTTTTTACCAGTAATGCCGAGTTCAGACTGCATGATTTTCAAAGTAGTCGGGTCACAGATCTTTTCATACTACATGACTATCTGGGGTAGCGTTCCATCACTGCTGTTTTCACACTGCACAACGGATCGGAGAAAGGGGGTTTCACACGGCATGACTTTACCAAAGAAAGAATCGCAGACAACTTTGTCCCGGTCCTTAAACTACGGCTGCGTCCGAAAACTTAGGCAGCTGACTTGTTGCCTCGCTGCCTCATGAGGCAATGACTTCAGAGGCATGAAGGCAGCTAAAACGCTTTCAGACACACTTCAAAGGCAGCGTGTTTAAAAAACAGAGAGCGCCGTTGTTATAACTAATCACATATTTGAAAACTACAATACTAATTTCTTGCTAGAAATGAAATTCAAAAAGGTGTAAAAAGTGAAAATATACATTTATTTCCACAAAATTTGTGCTCCAGGCGCTTGGCCGCCATTTAATTTTTTGGAACTCAACCAGGCTCGACCAATTATATTCCCCATGCAGGCACACATATAGAATTGTGGGACAAGATCTCAGGAGTCAGGAAGTAAGCCTAACATTGAATTGATGCCTTGATGCCTTCCAGTTTTGGAAATCTGCAGCAGAAGTCAACATTTTAGAGTTTTCGGACGCAGCCTACATCTCATAGCCAAATGCACGCGAGAATTGACAAGGAAACAACGCGAGGTCGCGGGTGCAAGACCAGAGTTCTCTTATTAAAAATGGTAGCCCACAAGAAGCTTGCCATACAAACTGCATGTGTGCTCATTTGTAGTGAAAAGAAAAAGAAAAGAAGCCCTTTCCTTAACCAAATCCATGCTTGCTGATATTATGGGCTGCACCTTCACAACTCCTCCCTGAACTTCCAGCTGCCCTGTATGTTGCTTTCTCATTGGCTGTAGGTCATCACCGATGTTATTTTCAGTCAGAACCATAGACTGTAAAAAATATGGACGTAGTGTCTGTGACATCACCTATTGGTTTGTGAAGATCATTTTTGAAGCTTAAAGTAGGTGTTGCCTGCCGTCGCCATCTTGACCACGCATCACCGCAAATTACTCGCGGAAGACTGAAAATGGGTAAAGAGGCGGGACATGGGTGAAGCTGAGGTGACTGGTTGCTGAAACCACACCCACCTAGCTCGATTCTAGTGACAGCAGTGGCTGTTTACCCGTCACTAAAGTGGCCACGCCCTTAATTATGCAGAACTTTAATGCTTAATATAATTTAAACGGATGAGTTACAAAAAAATTTACCCTCCTCACAGTTGTCTTGAAGGGCAAAATTAGCTATACAGAACACCTTTTGTAACAGGCTATAAACATAATTATTATTTTCTACTGTAAAGTTTGGCATTTTTAACATGGAGGTCTATGAGAATTGACCTTTTGGAGCCAGCCTCAAGTGGCAAGTTGATGAATTGTAGTTTAAGTCACTGGCATTGGCTTCATCAGAGAGATCGGAAGGTTCAGAACACATTTTAAACGGCATGATTTTGAATCGCTGACAGGTCCAGATATTAAGCAAACGGAACCTGCGTTTGCACATTAGGCTTCACAAAGAATGTGCTAAGGACGTCTGCAATTTGGCAAATAGATGGTAAGCTGTTTTAAACTTTGGTGAAGAAATGTAGATGTTAAGTTCAGGTGTGCTCGACTTTTAAGCAGCATGTGTGTGGAAATGTCCGTAAACAGTGCGGGGGCAAACGCGTCATCTGTATAAAAACGTTCTGATTGGCCCGAAGCTGTCAGCGTGGTCTGACGTCGTCCATTCTAAATGCTGGTAATCCTTTATTTTCATTCACACAGCTTTTACAGGTAAATTACTGGTAATATTACAACCTGTCTTACTGGTAAATTGGGAGCACTGATTTACCGGAAAGGTTCTGTTCACACATGACCTGTTTACTGCAATTTACCAGTAATTTACCGGTAAGCTCTATGTGTGAACAAAAATATAGATTACCGGTATTTAGAACGGGCGACGTCAGTCCGCAATTACATCTTCAGGCCAATCATAACGTTTTACACAGATGACGCATTTACCCCCCCCTGCACTGTTTACGGACATTTCCACCTTTACACTTACAACACACGCTGCTTAAAAGTCGAGCACACCTGAAGTTTACGTCCACATTTCTTTACCAAAGTTGTTTAAAACAGCTTATCTACTTGCCGAATTGCCGACGTCCTTTGCACGTCCTCTGTGAAGCCTATACTGTAAAAAAAATTCAGTGGCTTTGTAAATATCACTAAAATAAATTATTAAAATAACTTAAAATCTCATTATGTCACTAAGTTGTTTTTTTGAGTTGGACAAACCAAAATAAATGACAAAAAAATAAACAGATGTTTTTGTGTAAAATGTACAGATATCATTTAGTTTAATTTATTAGTTTAATGAGCAACTTCGTGGCCATCAGCGTTTACCACAGACGTTAAAACAAATACGGACCGTGGATAAGAATGATGTGGATTGTTTACAAATACTGATGTGTGAAAAGCAGGTAAAAATAAGCGTCACTGCGTGTGTGAAGAGCACATTTTTGTATTTACTGGTAAATTCATTCTGGTAAATTCATGGTAATTTACCAGAATTACTGTGTGAAAGAGGCCTATGTCTATATCTGATTAAACAAGATTTACCTGTCTGACGTAAATAAGAAACCAATCACTGATTTTGTCCCTACTAACACAAGACCTTGCAAAACAGCCAAGACCGCTGAAAAAGAAGCAGGACAATTAAAAGTCTACGTGTCTAGTACTATAAAAACAAACCTTATATCAGCTAATTAATATTCATGAGTCAAGCTAATAATGTTTATGATGTGCCCCGCCCACCCCTGACTGGAAATGAAGGGTTTGTAAACCTATGCAGGTGAGTGACACCTTGCAGCTTCGGATTGCACCAGCAGTATCTCCAGCTCCAAGCGCGTTACCTACACGAACACATGCAGCGCCTTGAATCCCCAGCGAAAACTGCAATTCCAGGTGTGCGTGTTAGAAGTGTAAACGTAGTAAATCAATTCTGTTCATTTATTCTTTTGGTGAAATTGTGTTGTATAGATGATAGATTATGTGTCCCGATTAAGTGTCTTTGGGAGCATTTTTATTTTCCTTGAGGAACTTCATAATTAGGAAAAAATTGGGGCTTTATTTACCATGTAGGTTATATAAGCCAGCATAATAACTGTATGTTGAGCTGCCAGATCCAACTCGCTCAGCATTCCTGAAATAGATGAGCACAAATGAATGCGTTTGATAGCATTATAATATTACATCAAAATGGCCTAAATCCTTTACATAAGCTTACAATAGACCTCAGCAGTTTCCTGTAGCAATCATGCATGAGAAATTAACCTAAAACTCCATTTATTTAACTGCAGGACATTATTATTTGTCGGTACAGGAAGTAAAATGCATTAAACAAATAGATTGAAGTCAGAATTTTGTATATCGATGTAAATGAGGGTTTTCGGCACCTGCTATGAAACCCCCAATCTCATATATCCACCACTCAAAGCAGAGCATCATTGTACTGGGGATGGCCAGTTTCATATATCCATCCCACTCCTGAAGTGATTCACATGACCAACCTATGATAGACAGAGAAAAAGCTTGCAGATACAGAAAATACACACACACATCAAAAATACCATATGATTTACATACAGATGTTATGCATGTTTTTATAAGGGGACAAATTTGTTCCCAAAACTATTAAGACTTCATATTAGTACAGCATAGGTACATAATGGTAACAAAATTGGTACTTATTTATATCTAATGTTACATACGACATTTTTAAGGGATCAATTTTTTTTTCAGATCTAATATTTCCATTTGGTTTTTGATATTGATTTGATGTCTTGGATGAACATTTCCAAAATAATGTTTTTAATGTTTATAATGAAACCATAGACTGTAAAAAAATATGGACGTAGTATCTGTGATGTCACTCATACAGAGTAGGTTTATGCAGAGCTTTTTTGAAGCCAATAGTTGGCAGGGCCAGCTGTTGACATCTTGGCAGCGCATCGCCATGCATTACTTGCGGATAAGCAAAAATGGGCAAAGAGGCAGGACATGGGTGGAGCTGTGAGGTGCCCGCTTGCTGAAATCATGTCCGCTTTGCTCAACGGTAGTGACAGCAGCATCAGTTAACCTGTCTTTCAAGTGACACGTCCTTCTTAATGCAGAACGTTAAGCCTTAATATTATTTAAACGGATACGTTTCTAAGAAATTCACCCCCCTTACAGTTGTCATAAAGAGCAAAATTAGCTAGTTTATAGACCAAAAACTACCAGGTTGTAAACTAAATATTAATTTTGCTGTAAAGTTGTAAAAGCTGTAAACCTGTCTCAAACCGCCAGTCGCTGAATTGCAGTTTATGCCACTTCCATATTTGCTTCACGATAGAGACAGTAGGTTGCCCCTTGAATCAAACGCATTATGTTGTGTTACAAAATGTGTTATGTACATCAATTGCTTTATTAGTATTATAGCCGTGATCTTGCATGTATGTATTCTGGTTTATTGGTTTGTTGCTCACCTCCCCACGTGTCAATGTGCAACTTCTTCCAGTGAATATAAACATAAAGAAGACCACAAATATAGATCTGGGAGAGGCTGTTAGCAGCAGCAGAGCCACTAAAACCCAGAGAAGAGAAAAGAGAAAAGCGTCGCAAATGTAATGCCGGACTGGTACTGAACTTTTAAAGATGAACCATGACCAGTACCCTGGTAATCTACAAACATACAGTGAATAAATGACCAGGATGAAAGTCCCTTATACATACTATAATCCAAGGTCCAACCAGTTAAGAAGGATGTAGTTTGTCCCAACATTGGCAATATTGGCCACAATGGCTGCATACATCTGAGGCAAGATCACACCCTGCATGCCCAAAACTGACATAAGTATCATTTGGGTTAACGGTCACGAATTTGGCATTGTTTTGGATAGATCATCATAATCTATACATTAGTAAAGATGAGCCTGAGATCATTCATACAGCAATAATAATGGGAATCAATCAAAAAACTGTATACCTGATTTTGCAGATAGGCGACTTGCAGCAGATGTAAAAACATAGCCTGTGTAAAGTAACAGTGTAGAGATTTATCAGAAGTTGATTATTGTGAAATATTGCTTGAGACATGTGTTTATCTTAGTTATCATTATTCGTCTTTGACCCATATATAGTGTATCATATATCATAAAGTAAATAATATCATTTTCACACAAGAGGACTCACAGGAACAGCTGGCAGGTAAAAAATCACATAGAGTTGAGCTATCCTATAAAGAAACACATTTGTTACCATGAAATAGACCAACAGGTGCCCAAAGCAAATTTAAAGGAGGATCTTGTGAATTACAACACAAAAGAAATAACTAATTCAGTGGACTAAAAATAATAGGCTGTATTTACTTAAAAATATAGTGCATAACTTATGCACTTTTTTAAAATACATTTTGCATGGAATTTTAAGCAATGTAAATACTGCCTATTAAAAAAATGATGCACTGTATTTACATTTTTTTAATCCAGTGTATTCTTTGAACAGTGTAGTTGAATAAGCAATGAATGAGTCACCTGGCCACCTCTGGGTCCTGACCCAGCAGAAGAAGAATGGGACGGGTGTTGATGAGTAAAGCCCAACAGGGCAGACAGAAAAGCAGGAGAATCAAGACGCTTCTCTGAAGGATGACACCAACACGCAACATGTTCTTCCCACCAAAGGTCTGATAAGGAAAAGGGCTCAGATTAATTATTTAAATCATACACACCAGTAGCGGCCAGTGACTTCTTTTTTCGAGGGCGCAATACGAAGTTCGTCACAACATCTATGTAGCCCGTCATGTATGTGGTTCGTAATTTTAACATATGCATAATGTAATTATATTCCTCCAATTTTATGCACGGATATATAAGAGAACAATGACAGGGTTCTTCATAATGTACTGTTTAAAAATTAATTCAGATATATGTTGGTTTCACCAGTTGTTGATGAGTAACAGCTGTGAATGATCACAAAGCGCTTATGCAGCCACGTCACAGAAGAATAAGTGAACAGTGTCCCAATGTGCAGTGAGCTTCAGTAGGGTCCTTACCAGTCCCTGTGTGCATCATGTGTCTTGTCAAAATAAGTGCCTGCTGCAGAATCGTCTAAAGGGTTTATGATAAAAGATTACTCTCCTTAGATTACTTGCAGGATTTAACTTTGTGTCAAGCGAATTTTTCACTTGAGTTAAATATTTTCAACTTGTTGAGGCGAATAGCATGTGTTTCCGCTAAAACATACAAAAATGATCAGAAAATATGTACTAAAAATACATTTGGAAATATGTTTACAAATTTTTTTTCACCAATATATTTTTTGGCCATTTTATGTTACAATGTAAACATAAAAAGATTAAAATGAAATATATTTTTAAATGCGAAAATACTTACAGTTTTATACATACTTATACACACTTTAAAAAAAATCCATAGAAATTTCAATGTTATTGCAGCTGGGTTGCCGGTAATTTACCGTAGATTTACATTTATGTTATTTACTGGCAAGAGTTAGTTAGTTCAAAGTTAAATAAATTTTAAATATTAACAAGTCTTTATCTTTACAGAATAAAACTATACAATAACAGCCTCATGCAAAGCATTCTGGGAACCAGAAATCATCATCAACCTTTTTCTGTTTTTGCTTCAGATTTTGTTTCCCAGTATGTTTTGCTTGATGCTGTTTTTTAGTTTTACTCTGTAAAGACAAAGACTTTAAATTTTAAATGTTCATTTAACTTTGAACAAAATATTGCCGGCAACCCAGCTGCAATTTCTACGGATTTTTTTTACAGGGCATTTTATACTTACACTTTATACATTTTTTCACAAACTTTTATATTTTGGCCAGGAAAAATAGATTTTTTCCGTATGTGTTGCAAAATTTGAAATACATTTTAACATATATGTTAATATATAAAGGTTAACTTATAATATATACCTAAATATATTTTCTAATTCAAAAATATATTTAATTAAGCTTTACTTTTTATAAAATGTATTTAGCATATATTATTTAAGAAATAAATATTTTTTATTTTGCCATATGGGTTGTGGTACCCAATTCCTGTCTTTTTATATATAGTAGGCCATTTTGGTACAGATATGTACCTTTGAGGTACCAGTATGCACCTTTTACTGTAGGTACAAAAGTGTACATCCACATGTCAACTTTTTTACCTTCTAGTACCTCTATTTCTGAGGGTGCATGAGATGCTCTTTAAACAGCACTGATAAAGTTCATACAGGTTCTTTAGCCTCTTAATGGATGCTATTATTTAGTATTTGATTCCAAGTCATTTAAAAAAAAATTATTAATATTCTGTGGCACAATTTAAATGTTTTTCCTTGCATAACTCTGTTTACCTGAGATATTAGAGTATCAGCTGCTAATGCCAGGCCTCCTTCTGTAGCCGCTGTTGTGATGTTTATTGTCTGAAATAAGAATAACAAACCCCACAGCTATGCTCTGAACGACTTCAAAACCACTGTGATACGTCAAAGCATTCAGAGCTGAACTTTTATGGTCTGAACACTATAACATTGAGCTAATTTATGCATTTTTAACATGGATGCGTTGGCTTTCTTTATGCAAATAGGGGAAGAATAAAAGACTTAAAAAAACATAAACTCACAGCTGAAGCCATCCCATAACCAGCCAGCACAGTATTTCCCAGACGACCACAAAACATTGTTATTACAAATGGCAGAAGAAAAGTCAGAATGCGTGACGTGACCTGTAATGACAGATTGAAGTATTTACAGTATACTCATATAAATACAAATAAGCCCCCTTTTAATGGTTTGCTTTCCAATCTTAATCTAAGTAAAATGTATTATTATTATTTTTTAAATTGAATAAATCATATTACTGTAGATTCAGTTTCAAATGTGTGAGAAAAAGAAAGTTCATACCAATGGTCCAGTCATGCACAGGATGTGGTAAAGCTCCTCTCTATATAGCAAAGGGATGCAACGCTTTATGGATCTACAGCAAATGAGTTTGGAAGTGGGCTCCATTGATGCAGCTTCAGTCCTGGGACTTGAAACGTCCATTATGTCCTTAGACCTGATCTGAAGTGACTCCTCAACTGCAGCTGTGCTTCTCTCAGGTCACTGTTGCAAAGTTTCACCATCTTAAAAGCTTACTGATTAGATGAAGTCTGCAATGCTCAGTTTAAATGCAACTACTGTAAGACTAACCATAACACTAACAATAATAGAGACCACTACTCACTGACAGAAAAACGGTACAAAGGTACCCTTTCAGTTGCTGGGGTGGTACTCTTAAAGGTTCAGTTTAATACCTTTATGGGTATACAACACCTTGAAATGCTTTAAAGGTACACAACAGATCCTTAAGGTACAGCAAAAATGTACAACATTTAAACATTTTTTGTTTAGTATACATGTAAAGGTACAAAACAGAACCCCAGCGACCGAAAATGTGCAGTGCAAAGTATTGACAGAGAAGTAATATAGCATAATACTGTAAACTTATTGTGGTAGCGTAATCAATATTTTCTGATTTGATTGTACACTCTCAGAAAACAGGTACAAATGTTGTCACTGGGGTGGTACGCTTTTCAAAAAGTACACTTTTGTATGTAAATGTGCGTAGTAGTACCTCAAATAATAATAATAATGCATTTTATTTAAGACGCCTTTCAAACCACTCAAGGTCACCAACAAAAATAACAATAATAACAGAAAGAACAGTGTCAATAAAAAACAGGAATAAAAAGCTACTAGACTTGAGTGCACAAAGTAATCAAGGAAGATAAGCGGTTCTATATAAATGAGTTTTAAGTTTGACTTTAATTTGATCTAATATTTCGGTATATATCTGTACCTAAATGATTAGGACCTTTTTGAAGGGCATCGTCGCAGTGACAACTTTTGTACCTTTTATTTTTGAGAGTGTAGAGATTTGTAACTCTTATCACAATTTAAGACAACGGTGAGATATTTTCTGAAACTTAAGATTTAAAATTTTTCTCCATTTTATCTCTTTGCTGTCTAGATAAAGACAAGAAAGATGTTGAAGGTTCTTGAGGACCTCATAACAAAAACAGAATGAAAAAACTCAAAACCTTATATGTGTAAAATAAAATCACACAAAATCATTTTAGTTTAGTTTAGTCATGTGCTTTTTATAAAGAGTTAAATCATTATGCTAAATCAGTCTTATTTACGTTTGTTCTTCTGTGAACCTCTCTAATTGTTTTTAATGTGACATTTACATTCACCTCATTCTGCAGATTTAATTTTCCCCATCAGATTTAGAGTATTGTCAAAGTGTGATCATACACTAATTACATGGGATGCGGTGAGGAGAGAGACCTGTGTCTCTATGGTAACCGTGGGATTACCGTGTGATGTTGTGATTTATGAGAAAACCCAAATGCATGATTTAGGCTGACATGTTTTGCATTGTTATCGTATTATGCCAATATTTAATAGCTGTATTCATTGCAGCATGTTTGAGTTTACTATCTTTACAAAGACAAAGTATTTCTCCAGTATACTGTCCATAGAGGCATCACCAATCAGCTCAAACTAATTGCTTTGGAGAGCAGTGAAGGTGACAGACAATGATATAATGCAAGTCTATTTCAGATGATTGCCGATTTGGTTTTTTTTGTATTTCTTTTTCGCTGATACCCTTAGCTTATCTTTCCAAATCAATACTTCTTCACCTGCTTTGACATTTAGTTTATGTGACCTATGTGTCAGTGTTTTGTATTTTTCTGGTGCTGTACACAAAGTGGGCTCTTAAAATCCTCTCTGCCCACTGTTGACTATTTCTGTCAGGTGTAATGTATTGGTCCCTCTGTACAGCATTTAGAGTCAGCAATGAAAATAACACGAATACAGATCAATTTTCGCCTTCTCTTATGCTTTCAACAGTATGTCATCTGTTGGCAGCTAAGAAAAAGTTATTTTTAAATCATAATGTACTGATGCTATATATGATATATACATATATATTCACTACAACATTTATTTTGTTAAAAAATGGGAAAGGTATGAAAACTGCAGTAAAGATATTAGTATTGGTTTAAGGGCTATAAAATGCCGTTGTTTTCTGGCTAATAGTCTGGAAGGAAAGAAGATGACATTAAATGTGTCAGACTGAACACTGCAACCTTCAATGTCAGTCTGGAGGACAGGTGTATTCTGTCTCAGGACAGCAGGGTGAACGTATGTCTCAACAAAGAGCTTTTCTACTGTGTGTGTACTGTGGATTCATTTCATTTGCAGAACATACAGAATATTACTGTACAAAAGGTTCGCTTAACTTTAAAAGATTAATTATCTGGTTACCTTCAGTTAATTCAACTTAACAATATTAGTTGACAATTTTTGGAGTCAACTAATATATTTAACCTCCTAAGACCTGGATGTCCACAAACAGTATGTGGACATCACATTTTTTGTTGTGTGCACCATAATACTTAATTCTGTGTAACTGGAACCTGTTGTAAACAAACATTTGTACACTGCTTCATGTTCAATGAAAAATATTTGGTTATTATATTTATTGATTCTTCCTAACCCCAAAATAGCTGGAAGAAATCTGAAAAAAAAAACACACAAAGCAAAGATCAGTTGAATCAATTCGGCAGCCAAGTAACTTACTTTTTTAAGTAGAACCAACTATTTTTTTTAAAGTGCAAGGTAGAAATGCAGCATTTTTGTCAAATCAACATATATTTTTTATGTTACTTTAACTTAACAAATTAAGTCAAACAATTTAAACTTGTTTTTATAAGTTATGTCAATTTATCACAGGTCTAAACTTTAAATAGTAGGGGTGTCACGATTCTCCAAATCCTCGATTCAATTACATTTTCGATTCTAAGGTCACGATTCGATTCGATTCTCGTTTTTTTTTTTTTTTTTTGAAAGACAAAAATGATATGCCATTATTATTTATTATAATAATAATAATAATTATTATTATTATAGTTTCACATTAACATGCACATTGCATACTTTTCCTCGCATGGGGGTTTGAGGGCTTCACTTTACATGAGAGAGCTTGTAGAGAGAGGATTCCTTCTTGCACGAACATGGACTTAATGCACGCGTCTTGGACTCCTAGCGTCTGAAATAAATCCTGTGCGTCATAAGCAGCTGCGCTTCTCTCTGTCTCACGTGCACACGCTCTCGCATCTGTCCGAAGTCTAAACGTAAACTAAAGTAATCTTTACGTATTTGTTCAGTTTTATGTGTTTCATGCGAGCTTAGGCAAACTATCCCTTTTGTTTAAAATATTACCCTCTGCATCTTGGCGGCTCTCTCACTCATACGCAGGGTCCAAAACTAACACCCGCCAAGTGCCAAATGCGGGTAGATTTTCCGTTTGGCGAC
The DNA here is from genome assembly GCF_030506205.2 of Paramisgurnus dabryanus. Lineage (NCBI taxonomy): Eukaryota > Metazoa > Chordata > Actinopteri > Cypriniformes > Cobitidae > Paramisgurnus > Paramisgurnus dabryanus. The sequence goes on along the minus strand of NC_133344.1, from coordinate 22,986,753 downwards.
TAAATTCAAAAGGCTATCCGCCACACTGGCGGGTGATTTTTATACCAAAATAGTAATGCAATATAATGTGTTTGCCAGTTACTTATCTGGGGACGAGATGAGCTAGCTACAGAACGTATATACTCACCAAGTCTCGCGACACTGTCTCGGGGGCAGGCACGTGCACACATAGACATCAAAGGGGGCTTGAGCACCTGCCCTTTTTATTCCTGGAGAGAAAGTGCCCTTTTTTTCTGGGGTGTTTAAAAAATAATAATAATATGATCTTTATTCATATAACAACTGATGTCTGTCTGTTTCTTGTGTTTTTTACTCATGACTTATTTAATTAAACATGAATTTATTCAGGAATCATTTAAATGAGATAAAGAAAAATAGCGCTATTTGTGGCACACAAACGGTTAACAGATGAGTCCCGCCTCCAAAATTCACATCACTAATATGATTGGCTTTACCTTTCCTAAGTCCCGCCTCTCTACCCTACTTCGCTTTATGATTGGCTTGTCTACACTCGTGCTGCATCATTCGCGCTTCAAGCGCCAAAGCTCAGCCTGAATGAGACGCGATGTGCATGATTATGCAGGCAGGCTATCGGTAAGTGTGTGAGGAAGAAAGCATTCTTATATTAACAGTTTTATGCACAAAATATGGGACAAGTTGTTACACATAACGATTCAGGGACATTGTTTTCCATGGCAATCCCATATTAAGGTGAAGACTTGCAAACTTGTAACAGTGTACTGTATGTAGTTTAAACAGACTGCTCATAAAATAATAAAGCACAAACAATAAAATAATTGCTAACTACAGTAGTAAGCTTTTTGGTTTGCGTTTTTTGTAATGGCTGTTAAATAAGTATAATGTGTTATACTGGAGTGCTGAAGTAGATTGGGAAGAAATCTGATGGTTCAGTATTTTACTTGCCCAGTCTGAATTTTCACTGACATCACAAAAAAGTAAAATATAAAATACAAATAAAATAGGCCTAATCTATATTTGTTGTTTCTGACATGTGTAACCCTAATAAATATTAAACCTAAGATTAAAGGTGCCATAGGATGTGTTGTCATAATATGTTAAATTGTTCTTTGACAATTACATAGACGGTATGTGACTTTATTAAGTGCAAAAATTATCCAGAAACGTTTTTACATGTCTATTTACAACCCTAGAATTTGTCATTTGAATGAAATGGTCTATTTTTGCCCTATTTGAAAGTGTCGTGAATAATAATGTTGAGCTCTGCTCTGAGGCTCATGCCAGAAGCTCACATTAGTAAACAGACCTTATATTTTGAGCCCTTATCAGACAAAAATACATTTTGAGTAACAACTAATCAGCTAAACGCTAGCATATGATATAGCATTTATTGGCATGTAGCGCTAACTCAGCAGTCACAACTCTGTTATTAGCATTTTAACAAATTTGTAATTAATGTGTAATTTAATGTTTTCAAAACATGCACATTGTGTAATGGCTTCCTTTGCTGCTCTATAAACCTAGACTACTAAGGAGACCATGGTGTCTGTGTGAACTGATTATTTTGTAGACATCTTTTGAAAATGAAACAATTGCGTGAGTTTGAGGAAGATAAAATTAATTAACTTTTTAAATAATTTTTTAAAAAAGGAAGTCAGAATTGTGTTAATATATGTACTTTTTGTAAAAAAAAAAAAAAAACAATACATAATTATGAAAGGTGCCCTTTATTTCACTTGAGCCCCTGCCCCTCAAAATGTCTGTGCACGTCCCTGCTCGGGGACCAAAAGGTAAACAGTGCCGCGAGACTTGAAGCACAAGAGAAGGTCCGTTGTTAGCTAGTACTGCAGCTAACTTGCAGTCTGCAGCTATCTGCTGCATATTACCTGATATGTGGAGACATTTACCGGGAGTGAGCCAACCTTTGAAACGAAAACTCACAGAAGAAAAGTGGGATGAGTTTAAGGAATAGTCTACCCTTTTGCCATATAAAACTATGTTATTACCTCAACTTAGACGAATAAATACATATCTATCTTTTTTCAATGCGTGCACTGTACAGCGCGTCGTGAATGTGTTAGCATTTAGCCTAGCCCCATTCATTCCTATGGTACCAAACAGGGAAGCCACCAAACACTTCCATGTTTTCCCTAATTAAAGACTGTTACATGAGGAGTTATACCAGTAAGTATGGTGCCACAAAATAAAACTTTTTTTTTGGTACCATAGGAATGAATGGGGCTAGGCTAAATGCTAACACATTCACAACGCGCTGTACAGTGCACGCATTGAAAAAAGATAGGTACGTATTAATTCGTCTAGGTTGAGGTAAGAACATAGTTTAATATGGCAAATCGGTAGACTATTCCTTTAAATAAAAAAGAAAGTTATGTGAAAATGGAGGTATGGAGATAATGGAGTTTCAAGTGGCTGGCTATAATATGATTCTGACGGTGTCGTGATGAGTTGTTTGGTGTGTCGCCAGTATGATTAAGATAAAAACAGAAACAAATCATTTATCGTCGGAAATAAAACAATGAAACTTAAGAAAATTTGTGACCATGAACACAGCAAATGAAAATCATGTATATGTGACAAAAAAGGCTGTTTATTATTCTGGCCGGTAAAAAATATGCTTGGCTGGTGGATTTTTTCATCTACCAGTCCCCGTGGCAGGTGAGCCAAAAAGTTAATTTCGGACCCTGCTCATACGTGCAGAGAGCTGGGCTCTGTCCGAAGTCAGAGCACTAGGTAGTAATCCTGTTTATGATATGCATTTCAAGGAGTTGTAGCTATAGAATAGAGTTTTTTCCCCCGCTTAGCAAGCCGACCGGACGTGATATGGGGGCGTGGCAGCATCGACGATCCCATTTTTTTATTCGAAGTTCAAGGATGTGACTTAATTTCGATCGATTTCGATTTAAAATCAAAATCGTGACACCCTTATTAAATAGTAGGTTGAATTGACTTACCAAACCAAGTTGTTTTAATTTCACGCTGCATGTTTTTTCTTACAGTGTGTATGATTTCACTTTAATAGGTTGGCCTGATTCGGTAGCAATATAACAAAAAATATATTTATAATTATCTGTAAGAAAATACATATCCACTTATCTTGTTTCTTACAATTTTACTATGGCTTTCTATACCATAAATCTTGAGAGAGAAAAAATATATTTAATACGTTACAAGCTCAGTCAAACCTGACAAAAACATCATTAGTAAGCATTGCAAGTTCAATTTAAACAGTTTAACATGTTGTAGCAATCTCTTCTGGAAGTCTAAAAGAGACACATGTGATGTATTTTCCCCATATGAGACACAAGAGTCCTTCACTAGTCTCATTGCTGTTTTGCAGAAACAAATGAAATACTAAAGAGATCAGATCTATTACAAGCAACACTAAAGCTTAAAAAAATAGTTGTTATCAAATTAATACTGATGTTGAATTGATTATAAAAGGGGAAGTTGTGGTAAGGTTTGAGTCCAAAGTAGTATTTGTCTTATTTAACACTTCAGGTAAAGGCACATTGAGATGAACAGCCACACCAACAGCTAGAATAAGAACAGCAGCCAATGTAGTCAAACCCCTCCTGATGATGATCTGAGAGGTTGAGAGCATCGCTGTACGTTCCTCCTTTTCCTCAACCATTACTAAACCATCATGTACCACAGTACTGTGTCCTTCATCCTTATCTTGAGAACTCACAGCCGTGTACTCATCTCCATTCTGGGAGAAGAAACATGAGATTTCAGAGCGTTTCAGAGATATTGTCTTAAGACAAAAGTTAAAAGATTTACCTCACTTTGCCTCACTGTAGCCCTGGCAGCAAATATAAGGTTGTTTGTCACATCTGGAGTTGTTGTGTCAGACACTTTACTCTGTCCGACTCGTTCCACTGCCTGAAAGGATAAGAATTATGTACAACACTTTACTATATTGGTTGTGTAGAGGCGATTATATGTAAGGAATCACTGACGAAGGGCCATTTAATTATTCAAAAATAATGCACACCCAAGGTGGTAATGCGGCACGATGTGAAGTGAATTATTTTCAAATAATTCAAAGGACCGGAGTCAATTATTCAGCTTATACCACGGTTCCCATAGAAATTGCTAAGACATTGCTCTGCTGGTCATATATTAAACAACACCAATGGTCCTATTCACGTTTTAAAATTTTCTTTGGTGTGTAAGTGCGTATTAGTACATGTTAACGATGTGCAAAAGATACAAACACAAAAGTAAACGATGACGCAAGTTATCGTCTCCAACGCAAATCTTTCTTGGACTACAACAAACACACGGATTGTAGGCAACCGTTTACTTTCTGGGATTGGTGATGTAGAAAAGACCGAGATTATCATAATTCCTCTCGCTTTAGACTTACAGCCTGTAAAGTAACTCCTGTTAGCATTGCATTGTGCGCAAATCTTTTAAATATGGTAAGGAGCATCACATTTCCGGCTGATGTCAGAGGTATTCAGACCGATCACAACGTACAGATTAGCTGGCCAATCAGGGACAAAGAGCTTTTAAAATCTGTGCGTTTTAGGAAGAGAGTGAAATCTGGAGCTACACAAATGTACAGTAGGTGCCATAATAATGTGTTTTTAACCATAAACCACACAAACACATTGTATTATACTAAATATTTTTTTTTTAGAAATTAAATAGGTGCTCTTTAAGTCATTTGGTATAAAAAAATAATGCACTCCCGTGGGACATTTCTCAACCAGTCAGAATAAAGCAGCCCCGTGGTATAAGATTAATAATGAAAAATACTGCTTCTTTTGAAATTCAGTGATTTTGGGGCTAAAATACTCCCTTAAAACTGACATAAACAAGTAAAATTGACAGAAAACTAAATGACAAGAAATATTACAGTGCTTCTTTGCAAGCGTCATAAGAAACTCGACCTACCTCTTCGGTCACTCTCTCCCAGTTAAGTTTAAAAATAACTGCAATGAAAAAGCTGGACTGTACACATACACAAATGAGCAGCCCCAGCCAAAAGCCTGTAAAAATTAGAAAAGATACTCCTGTCAGACAGCTGTTATCTCATAACAAAAATATATGCTGTATTTGTTGTTTCCAATACATTTATGCAACTCTACAGGGACCTGTGCCATTTCCATTCATGCTTCAAGCCAACGATATTAAGATTAAAGCAGATGGTTACACTGTGGCCAGAAGCTGACAAGGTCATAGGAGTTTAGACTGAATGACAATTTCTTTGAATTACTAATCACTGAATGCAAAGAAAGATAAAAAACAAACCAACAACGTCTAATTTTGCCGCAAACATGAGAGCAATGCCGAGTGGAAGTCCAATGCAGTAATACCCAAAGAAGTTAGCAGCAGCAGCAATCTTCTGCTGACCAGACCCCAGGAGAATACCCATACAGACACACTCGAAGAGAAAATAAAGCATTTTAAAATTAAGCAAACTGGTAAAACATAGCATAATTAAGCTAGACCAGAACCACACCATTAACCAACCTGGACCAGCACTAGCAGAGAGCACTACTTACAACAAGACCATCAAAAAACTGAAGTACACAGTAGACATTTAAGAGTTTGGAAACAAGCGCCACAATATGCCTACAAATAAAACACATGAATTAGTAAGAAATGTGTGAAGTATGTCTATATCTGATTAAACAAGATTTACCTGTCTGACGTAAATAAGAAACCAATCACTGATTTTGTCCCTACTAACACAAGACCTTGCAAAACAGCCAAGATCGCTGAAAAGAAGCAGGACAATTAAAAGACTACGTGTCTAGTACTATAAAAACAAACCTTATATCAGCTAATTCATATTCATGAGTCAAGCTAATAATGTTTATGATATGCCCCGCCCACCCCTGACTGGAAAAGAAGGGTTTGTAAACCTGTGCAGGTGAGCGAGACCTTGCAGGTTCGGATTGCACCAGCAGTATCTCCAGCTCCAAGCGCGTTACCTACACGAACACATGCAGCGCCTTGAATCCCCAACGAAAACTGCAATTCCAGAAGTGTAAACGTAGTAAATCAATTCTGTTCATTAATTCTTTTGGTGAAATTGTTTTGTATAGATGATAGATTATGTGTCCCGATTAAGTGTCTTTGGGAGCATTTTTATTTTCCTTGAGGAACTTTATAATTAGGAAAAAATTGGGGTTTAATTACCATGTAGTTTATAAAAGCCAGCATAATAACTGCATGTTGAGCTGCCAGATCCAACTCACTCAGCATTCCTGAAATAGATGAGCACAAATGAATGCGTTTGATAGCATTATAAGACTACATTAAAATGGCCTAAATCCTTCACATAAGCTTACAATAGACCTCAGCAGTTTCCTCTAGCAATCATGCATGAGAAATTAACCTAAAACTCCATCAAGACGACATTTGTTTAACTGCAGGACATTATTATTTGTCGGTACAGGAAGTAAAATGCATTAAACAAATAGATTAAAGTCAGAGTTTTGTATATCGATGTAAATGATGGTTTTCATCACCTGCTAAGAAACCCCCAACCTCATATATCCACCACTCAAAGCAGAACATCATTGTACTGGGAATGGCCAGTTTCATATATCCATCCCACTCCTGAAGTGATTCACATGACCAACCTATGATAGACAGAGAAAGAGATTGCAGATATAAAAATGTGCGCACACACACATCAAAAATGGGTCAATGACGTGACGTTAATTATTTTGTGTCCATATAGTTCAATTAAATGTAAAAGGGTTAAAATTTCCAAATAAATTTGCAGATTACTTGCATACATTCTCTTTTTTTGAGGACCAAGGACCTGTGTCAATTGGAGTAACTAGTATTTTTTTAAATGAAAATATATATTCAGAAGAAAAATGTGGATTAAAATATAATTTTTTTTTACATACATTTTTACATCATTGTCAAAGATTATTTTGAAAACAGAGCGGTTTTCAGCATATGTCAGGACAAATATTATGAAAAAACGCATACAATTTTACATTTCGAAACAACTAATAAATTATATTTTAAAATGTTTTTTTTTTTTTTTTGATGATTATACTTACAGTATATGCCATCAAGGTGGATAAGATATTTAATATTTCTCATTCTTTGGGGTAATTGGCGGTTACATCATTAAACATTTTCAGGTCCATTCAGTCTTAACTTTCATGAAATGGTGCAAATGTATTTTTTTTTTTCATAAAATCAACATAAATACACTATGGGCATTCCCAAATAACTGATGCATGCTTTTAAAACAAGGTTTTTTTTAAGACCCAAATACCACAGATCTCTAACGTTTAACATATAGATCTTATGCAGGGTGCCTAAAGAAGGGTCAACAGGGAAGGCCCATCGACAGCTACTTTCTGAGAAGCAGGCCGAGTAAGTCTACAGAAGTTCAGCAGCAGGACACACACCACAGTCTGCAAAACATCTACGCCCCTGCCCTAGACGAGGAACAACATGGTACAAGATGGCAACCTGAACCCAACCCATTACGACCAACATCAGAATAGAAGATTTAGGGGCGAAAGCCATTAGTCAAGTGGCCAAAATCCTGCAAGAAGACGATGTGGAAGGAGGCCAACACCGATCTCTGCAACATACTTGAAGGCATAGCCAAATAAAAAGTTGGAAAGGATGGGCAATCTTAACTATGCCTATGGGGTGGAACGATTTGGAGTGGTCAAAGACAAACAAGCTACTCGTTCAATCCCCACCAAGTCCAGAAGGCAGACAGAGATAGATTGCCTAGTCAAGGAGAGGAGACAGTTGAAGAAGCAATGGAGGAAGGCCATAGAGGAGGAGAAGGAGGGTATAAATCTGTTGCAGAAAGAGATTCAGGGCAGGCTTGTAACACTAAGGAGCGCTGAAAACCTTCTCAAGATGGACATTTGGTCGACAGTGAATAAGACCTGGGCTGAGGCTGCCGCCAGTCAGAGCCTACATGGATGACCTCACAACTCTCCCTACGACCAAGGTTTCACTGTACGGCTACTAAATAAGCTCCAGGAAAACATTGAGCGGGCTCGCATGAAGATTAAGCCAGCAAGTCCAAAAGTATCTACATCATCAAGGGCAAGCTGTCAGACCACCGCTTCCGCATTGGCGAGGAACCCATCCCAACTGTCTCCGAGAAGCCAGTGAAGAGCCTAGGTCGTTGGTATGATGCCTCCCTTAAAGAGCAAGTAGAGCAGCTTAGGAAGGAGGTAGCCAGTGGCCTGTAGAAAATCAACAGAACCCTGCTTCCGGGCAAGCTGAAGCTCTGGTGCATGCAGTATGGACTACTTCCACGTCTGCTGTGGCCACTAACCCTCTATGAAGTCCTGCTCTCAAAGGTTGAAAAGCTGGAGAGATTGGTCAGCTCATTTGTAAGGAAGTGGCTTGGCTTTCCCAGGTGCCTTAGCAGTATTGGACTTTATGGCAAAGGGATGCTACACCTGCCCATTACCAGTCTGGTTGAGGAGTACATGTGTGCCAAAGTCAGACTGGAGATGATGCTGCTGGATTCGAGCGATCCATTTGTAGCCCAAGCTTCCCCCATCTCAGCCACTGGAAGGAAGTGGACCCCGTTGGCTGCAACTGAACAGGCAAAGGCAGCACTCAAACACAAAGACATTGTGGGCCGAGTGCAGGAGGGGAGAAGTGGTCTTGGACTTGGGGCCAGTACACCAGTGTGGAACAAGGTCCACCATCTCAGAGATGCAAGATGGTGGTCCAGGAGGGACGTCAGGAGGAGGAAGCAAGAACGTGTGCCCAAGCTGTGGCACAGGCAAAGCAAGGGCAGTGGATGGCATGGGAAGGAGTGGAGAAGAGGAAGATCTCATGGAAAGAGCTGTGGGAGATGGAGGCATTCAGGGCAAGCTTTACCATCAGGGCTGCCTATGATGTCCTGCCTTCTTCCACAAACCTAAGCCAATGGTATGCTGAGGACCCCGCATGCCCTCTATGCTCAAGTCTAGCACATCTTAGTGGGATGCAAGATCAGTCTCACCCAAGGCCGTTACACCTGGTGGCACAACCAGATGCTGAAGTGTCTTGCTGCAGTGTTGGAAAGTCGACTGACAAGTGTGAATGCCCTTCCTCCCCCATCATCCCAGTGGCAGCCAACACCATTTCTTGGGGAGGGTGAGGGTCAAGCCAACCTCACAGTCATAAGATCAGACTCTGGTCAGCTGGGCAGAGCACGGGACTGGAAGCTGTTGCCAGACTTGAACAAGAAACTCTGCTTCCCAGCTGAAATTGCAGCCACCAACCTGCGACCAGACCTTGTTTTATGGTGTGCTTCGCTCAAGCTTGTCAACATCATTGAGCTCACCGTTCCCTGGGAGGGTGCAGTGGAGGAGGCCTATGAACGGAAAAGGCTAGGGTACGCTGAACTTGCATTTGATGCGCAACAGCAAGGCTGGAATGTGAAGGTACGCCCAGTGGAAGTAGGTTGCAGAGGGTTCCTAGCCACCTCTTCATTCAGTCAAAGACCTCTCTGCGGCTGCAGAAAAGGAAAGCCAGTGGCTGAATAGAAAAGACTCCGCCTGGGTCTTCAAGAGAAGGAGGGCGCCCATTACTCAATTGACCATCCCACAGAGTCTCAACGATGCCTCAGGTAAGTATTAAGAGATATCAACAATTGTCTGGTGTTGCTGGGTAATTGCGGTAGATAGTTTGCCACCGTTTGCCACTGAACCTGCATTAACAACGACAGTGGGGCATCTGGCCTTAGTCAAACGGGTTGGCGCACATGGTCAGGTAGCGGTGAGATTTGGGCGTTTTCTTGTTATATTGTTTATTGCGGTAAATAGTATGCCATACAGAACAGTTCGCCACTGAACCTGCATTAACGACGACAGTAGGGCTTCGGGCCTTAGTCAAACGTGTTGGCGTGTATGGTCGGGTTGTGGTGAGATTGTGGTGTTAGAGATTGAGGTTAGGTCATTTCAAGGGTTTATGCACTGAGTTACGTGAAAGAAGCAACCTCATGAGATGGAAGGGCTTGAGGAGTAGTGTGGCAGTCCTATACAACATCAAGTCCTATACATCAAATTAGGTTTTTATAAGGGGACAAATTTGTTCCCAAAACTTAAGAGTTCATATTAGTACAGTACCCTGGAGTTACATAATGGTGCCAAAGAGTGATTGATTGATTCCATTAGGCATGCTCCCTCTATTTACTCTTTTAAATCTCGGTTGAAAACTCATTTATTCACTCTTGGTTTTAATACTCTGTAGTCTGCTTTTTGTATCTCTGTTTTATTTTTAATGAATGCTTTTTGTTTTGTCTGGTATTTATATATTTGTATTGGTTTTATATTGTGTTTTTATCCCTTGTAAAGCACTTCGGTTGTGTCTTAAATGTGCTCTATAAATAAATGATTGATTGATTGATTGAGGACATTAAGGCTTAATATAATTTAAACAAATAAGTTACAAAGAAATTCACCCCCCTTACAGTTGTCATGAAGAGCAAAATTAGCTATATAGACCAAAAACTGTTTTTGTACCAGGTTGTAAACTAAATATTTATTTCTGCTGTAAAGTTGGCCATTTTAACATATGGGATTGACTCCATTTAGGAGCCAGTCTCAAACCGCCAGTCCCTGAATTGCAGTTTATGCCACTTCCATATTGGCTTCACGATAGAGACAGGAGGTTGTCCCTTGAATCAAACGCATTATGTTGCGTTTACAAAATGTGTTATGCACATCAATTGCTTTATTAGTATTATAGCTGCAGATCTTGCATGTATGTATTCTGGTTTATTGGTTTGTTGCTCACCTCCCCACGTGTTAATGTGCAACTTCTTCCAGCGAATATACACATAGAGGAGACCACAAATATAGATCTGGGAGAGGCTGTTAGCAGCAGCAGAGCCACTAAAACCCAGAGAAGAAAAGAGAAAAGCGTCGCAAATGTAATGCCGGACTGGTACTGAACTTTTAAAGATGAACCATGACCAGTACCCTGGTAATCTAAAAACATACAGTGAATAAATGACCAGGATGAAAGTTCCTTATACATACTATAATCCAAGGTCCAACCAGTTAAGAAGGATGTAGTTTGTCCCAACATTGGCAATATTGGCCACAATGGCTGCATACATCTGAGGCAAGATCACACCCTGCATGTCCAAAACTGACATAAGTATCATTTGGGTTAACAGTCACGAATTTGGCATTGTATTGCATAGATCATCATAATCTTTACATTAAGAAGATTGTTGCTAGTAAAGATGAGCCATACAGCAATATTTATGGGAATCTTGTCCGATGTGGTTATCGATCAAAAAACTGTATACCTGATTTTGGAGATAAGCGACTTGCAGCAGATATAAAAACATAGCCTGTGTAAAGTAACAGGAAAGAGATTTATCAGAAGTTGATTATTGTGAAATATTGCTTGAGACATGTGTTTATCTTAGTTATCATTATTCGTCTTTGACCAGTAATTAATCATATATCATGTTATATAAAGTAAATAATATAATTTTGCACACAAGAGGAAATGATGCAATTTATTATGACTCACAGGAACAGCTGGCAGGTAAAAAAACACATAGAGTTGAGCTATCCTATAAGGAAAAACATTTGTTACAACAAAATAAACCAACAGGTGCCCAAAACAAATTTAAGGGAGGATCTTGTGAATTACAACACAACAGAATAAATCTTTACTGTAATTTCATTTTCTTCTGTATGACATCTACTGTGAATCAAGTGTGAAGTGTGTCTGTCTGGACACGTTAAAATGCCTCATTTACCTGGAAAGTAGCAACTCTGTCTATCAATTTATAAAATAAAGATGTTTGCTAGAGATGTTATTTTATTCCTACAGGGAAATGTCTATTCCTGAGACAGATCTGTGCACTCATAAAAACTATGAAAGTGGAAACATGAATGATCTATTATATTCATTTACAACATTTGAAAAGTAGCATAGCTGAAAAACTAGAGAAACCAGGAACCACTAATACACTATTTCTTTTCACATCCTTGTTAATTTTAGTCTCTTGGCAAATTTATGTCTGTCTTTATTTTTGAGCTATGAAATTTGTATCTAGGTTAGCAATTCTATCTCTAGTTGAATAAGCAGTGAATGAGTCACCTGGCCACCTCTGGGTCCTGACCCAGCAGAAGAAGAATGGGACGGGTGTTGATGAGTAAAGCCCAACAGGGCAGACAGAAAAGCAGGAGAATCAAGACGCTTCTCTGAAGGATGACACCAACACGCAACATGTTCTTCCCACCAAAGGTCTGATAAAAACATGGGCTCAGATGTATTATTTAAATCATACACACACACACACACACACACACACACACACACACACACACACACACACTTTTATGGTCACTTATGCTGCGTACACACCAAACGCAAAACATTGGGTTCCTCTTTGTGAATCTCCCGCACAATTTTTGAATGGGTTTTGTTTCACAATCCTTTCCAGGGTACGGTTATCCCTATTGCTTCTACACTTTTTTCTACCACATCTTTTCCTTCCCTTCGCCTCTCTATTAATGTGCTTGGTGTTCACAGAGCTCTGTGAACAGCCAGCCTCTTTTGCAATTACCTTTTGTGTCTTGCACTCCCTGTGCAAGGTGCAATGGTCGTCCTTTGGACAACTGTCAAGTCAGCAGTCTTCCCCATGATTGTGTAGCCTACAGAACTAGACTGAGAGACCATTTAAATGCCTTTTCAGGTGTTTTGAGTTAATTAGCTGTTTAGTGTGTGGCACCAGGTGTCTTCAATATTGAACCTTTTCACAATATTCTAATTTTCTGAGATACTGAATTTGGGATTTTCCTTTGATGTCAGTTATAATCATCAAAATTTAAAGAAATAAACATTTGAAATATATCAGTCTGTGTGTAACGAATGAATATAATATACAAGTTTCACTTTTTGAATGGAAAAGTAAAATAAATCAACTTTTTGATGATATTCTAATTATATGAACAGCACCTGTATATGTTACTAAAGGTTAACTTATAACAAAATATATTTTCAAATTCAAAAATATATTTAATTAAGCTTTACTTACTATAAAATGTATTTAGCATATATCTAAAACAATTCGCATTTGGTGTGTACACCCCATAAGAAATAAAGTATTTGATAGTATTTGATCCAAAGTCATCTATTTTAAAAATATTTTTATTAATATTCTGTGTTCTAAAATCCTGTATTGGCACAGTTTAAATGTTTTTCCATGCATACAGTATTTTTTTTACCTGAGATATCAGAGTATTAGCTGCTAATGCCAGGCCTCCTCCTGTAGCCGCTGTTGTGATGTTTATTGTCTGAAATATGAATAACAAACCCCACAGCTATGCTCTGAACGACTTCAAAACCACTGTGATACGTCAAAGCATTCAGAGCTGAACTTTTATGGTCTGAACATTATAACATTAAGCTAATTTATGCATTTTATTCATGGATGCTTTGGCTTTCTTTATGCAAATAGGGGAAGAATAAAAGACTAAAACACAAACTCACAGCTGAAGCCATCCCATAACCAGCCAGCACAGTGTTTCCCAGACGACCACAAAACATTGTTATTACAAATGGCAGAAGAAAAGTCAGAATGCGGGACGTGACCTGTAATGACACACTGAAGTGTTTACAATATACTAAATATAAATACAAATAAGCCCCCTTTTCTACAGTTTGCTTTCCAATCTTAATCTTATCTAATTAAATGTATTAATTAAAACATGCCTAATCATTGTATATTCAGTTTCAAATGTGTGAGAAAAAGAAAGTTCATACCAATGGTCCAGTCATGCACAGGATGTGGTAAAGCTCCTCTCTATATAGCAGAGGGATGCAACGCTTTATGGATTTACAGCAAAACAGTCTGGAAGAGGATGCCATTGACGCAGCTTCAGTCCTGGGACTTGAAACGTCCATTATGTCCTTAGACCTGATCTGAAGTGACTCCTCAACTGCAGCTGTGCTTCTCTCGGGTCACTGTGGCAAAGTTTCACCATCTTAAAAGCTTACTGATTAGATGAAGTCTGCAATGCTCAGTTTAAATTCTGCAACTACTGTAAAACCAAAAACAATAAGAGAGACCACTACTCACTGTCAGAAAACTGTACCCTTAAAGGTTCAATTTTTTAGCTTTGTGAGTAAACAACACCTTGAAAAGCTGTACCTTTTGGGGTACAATATTACACCCTAAAGACATATTGTGCACCAGTTAAATTGTAGGGGTACAAAACAGTTAACTGTACCTTTAAAGGTACAGCAAGGTACCCAAAACGGTACAACGTTGTATTATGTCTTAGGTCACCATCACCAGACCTTTTGTTTTAGAAGTTTTAATGTCCATCCATATTTATTTTTCAATCTATTTAATTAAGATACAAAATACAGAAAATATGTAAAAAAATAAATATATTTTCAGGACTAAATGTTAGGCATCGTCTGTATTTTGTGTGACCTCTCTTGGCACTAAACACATCTTGATCGTTTTTGTTCAGAATGAAGTACTGTAAAAAGACACATTTCTTTAAAATGAGAAATTAGGATTTAAATCAAATCAAATTAAAATCAAATCAAATCACTTTTATTGTCACATCATCATAGCACATGTGCCTTGGTGAGTGAAATTCTTGGGAGCGTGCTCCAGAAATTGCAGAATTAGTTAACATATAACCAAACAGAAAACAGGTAAAAAATGTGCAATATGCACATTTAACAGGTAAAGATGTGCAATATGCACATACAAATAGTCGGTACATACATACAGTTAGCACTACACATTATACACAGAATGTACACAGAATGTACACAGAATTATACATTATACACAGAATGTACTCTTGCATTATGTAGACATAATTACGCATGAAAATGAAATTCTGCTTAGGTGCAACAGAGTGTACTTGAGCTGGACAAAGAAATGTTATGTCCAGTGGGAGCAGGTAGATTATTGTATTAAATAGTTTAGGTAGATTATTTTATTAAATAGTTCGGTGTTGGGCTGTTAAAGTTAAAGTGCAGTGTGTGGCATACCATGTTGTGAAGTATGCTGTGGGGTGTATTAGTTTTGACTGATCATTAGTCTAATAGCCTGAGGGAAAAAGCTATCCCGCAGTCGGCTAGTGCGGGATCGGATACTGCGGAGACGTCTTCCTGAGGGTAGCAGAGAGAGCAGTCTGTGGGACGGATGGCTGGAGTCACTGATGATCCTCCGGGATTTCCTTATACACCGCCTGGTGAAGATGTCCTGGAGGGAGGGAAGCTCACCTCCAACAATGTGGCTGGCAGTTCGCACAACCCTTTTCAGAGCTTTGCGGTTGCCAGCGGTGCTGTTTCCAAACCAGGCAGTGATGCAGCCCGTCAGGATGCTCTCAATAGTGCAGGTGTAGAAAGATCTGAGGATGCTGGGGCTCATTCCAAACTTCCTCAGCCGTCTCAGGAAGAAGAGGCGTTGGTGTGCCTTCTTCAGCACTGCATCAGTGTGTGTAGACCAGGTGAGATCTTCGCTGATGTTAACGCCGAGAAACTTAAAGCTGCTTACCCGTTCCACAGGTGTCTTGTCAATGGTGATGGGTTTGTATTCTCTGCTCTGTCTCCTGAAATCCACCACCAGCTCCTTGGTCTTGTCGATGTTGAGTGAGAGATGGTTCTCCTGACACCATTTTGTCAGGGTGCTCACCTCCTCTCTGTAGGCTGTCTCATCGTTGTCAGTGATCAGGCCTATCACCGTTGTGTCATCAGCGAATTTGATGATGACGTTGGAGCTGTGTGTGGCTGTGCAGTCTTTAGTGTACAGGGAGTACAGGAGCGGGCTGAGGAGCACCAGTGCTGAGGGTCAGCGGGGATGAAGTGTTGTTGCCCATTCTGACCACCTGACTTCTGCCTGTTAGGAAGTCCAGGATCCAGCTGCACAGAGATCTGTTTAGACCCAGAGTCTGGAGCTTCGCAACAAGTGTGGCAGGCACTATGGTGTTAAATGCTGAGCTTTATTTTTGCTAATTTTATTTAGGTTTAAGAGATCCTGCACTTTCCAAAAAGTTGACACATCAGTTTACATTTTTATACAGTTTGTAATACTATATACACATTTCCAGTATTTTCTGGATGAATTCTATTAAAGAGACTGAGAAACAATTATATCTGATTACTATAACATTGCAAAAACAACTAATTCTGGCCTAAGACTTTTGCACAGTACTGTATCTGTACCTAAATGATACATATTAGGACCTTTTTGAAAGGCACCGTCTCAGTGACAATATACCTTTTATTTTGTAAGAGTGTAGAGATTTGTAACTCTGGTCACAGTTTAAAGGAGCATTTCACTCGTAGAAACATTAATCTTTATTAAAAGTGGATCATATTTGTAGTCGAAATGTAACATAAATTGAAAATGTTGTGCCTATTTGACCGAGAAAAGGAGTGTTTGTAGTCTCACCCCCTCTACAAAGATATTGGACTTCCTTCTTTCAATGATGCAAAATGATGATTTTTACATCATTGAAAGAAGGAAGTGCAACCCTGAAATCCATATTTCTCCTGTCTCAGGGGAAACAGAGGGAATGATGCATGACCATCCAAAAACATGACTGGGTTTCTAACTATACAAAGCTTTATGCAAATGGGTGAAGTGTCCCTTTAAGACTACAGTGAGATATTTTCTGAAACTAAATGTTTTCTCCATTTTATGTCATTGCTTGTTAGATAACAACAACAATGGTGTTGAAGGTTTTTGAAGACCTCATAACACAAAAAAGAATGAAAAAAACTTGGTGGTTTCCTGGACAGGGATTAACTTAAGACAGGACTAGCCCTTGTTTAATTAGGAATTATAACTAGTTTTAACCAACATGCCTTACTAAAAACATTACTTGTGTGCATTTTGAGGCAAAACAAAGGCCACTGATATATTTTAAGATATGTCAGTCTAAGAAATCGCCCCTATATGTGTAAAATAAAATCAGACAAAACCATTTTAGTTTAGTTTAGTCATGTGATACTGTAAACATAAAGAGTTAAATCACTATTCTAAATCAGTCTTATTTACATTTGTTCTTCTGTGAACCTCTCTAATTGTTTTTAATGTGACATTTACATTCACCTCATTCTGCAGATATAATTTTCCTCATCAGATTTAGAGGATTGTCGAAGTGTGATCATACACTAATTACATGGGATGCGGTAAGGAGAGAGACCTGGGTCTCCATGGTAACCGTGGGATTACCGTGTGATGATGTGATTTATGAGAAAACCCAAATGCATGATTTAGGCTGACATGTTTTGCATTGTTGTCGTATTATGCGAATATTTATTAGCTGTATTCATTGCAGCATGTTTGAGTTTACTATCTTTACAAAGACAAAGTATTTCAAACTAACTAGTAGCTCAAACTAATTGCTTTTGGGAGCAGTGTGTCAGGAATTTGAAATGAGGAAGAACCCAAATGCGGACGTAATGAAACACAGGACTTTATTAAACAAACAGGGTAAAAAAAATGGAAAACAAAAACCCACGAGGGGGCAAACAGAACAGGGCAAACACAAATCAAACAAGACTACACTGAAAGCTATTACTAAAACAAAACACTGAACATGAACTGGCACAAAAGATAAATATACCGCAAGACTTACTGTAGACACTTAGACCAACCAAATAACACAGACGAACCCGCACTGGACAACAAACACAAGGACTCTTAAATAGGGAGAAAGTAAATGACATACACCTGGAAATAATCACAAGTAAGGGATCGGGGAAAAAGTGACGAGACCCGGGAAATGCGTGGTCAGAATAAACCAATACTACAACCACACATTTCCCACATAGAACCCTGCCATGCTAAACTAGATCTAAATACCAACAGGATCCGGCAGGATTCTGACACAGTGAAGGTTACAGACAATGATAAATAAGTCTATTTCAGATGATGAAATTCTGCCGATTTGTTATTTTTTGTATTTCTTTTTCGCTGATAGCTTATCTTTCCAAATCAATACTTCTTCACCTGCATTGTAGTTTATGTGACCTATGTGTCAGTGTTTCGTATTTTTCTGGTGCTGTACACAAAGTGGGCTCTTAAAATCCTCTCTGCCCACTGTTGACTATTTCTGTCAGGTGTAATGTATTGGTCCCTCTGTACAGCATTTAGAGTCAGCAATGAAAATAACACGAATACAGATCAATTTTCGCCTTCTCTTGTGCTTTCACCAGTATGTCATCTGTTGGCAGCTAAGAAAAAGTTATTTTTCCATCATAATGTATTACATATGATATATACATGTATATTTACTGCAACATTTTTTAATTAAATAAGAGAAAAGTATGAAAACAGTAAAGATATTAGTATTAGTTTAAGGGTTATACAAATGCCTGTTGTTTTCTGGTTAATAGTCTGGTAAGAAAGAAGAAGACATTAAATGTGTCAGTCTGAACACTGTAACCTTCAATGTCAGTCTGGAGGACAGGTGTATTCTGTCTCAGGACAGCAGGGTGCATGTAAAGTATGTCTGAAGAAAGAGCTTTTCTACTGTGTCTGTACTGTGGATTCATTTCATTTGCAGAACATACAGAATTTTACTGTAAAAAAGATTCACTCAACTTAAAAAGGTAAATTTTCTGGTTACCTGGAGTTAATTCAACTCAACAATATTAGTTGACAATTTTTGGAGTATATATTAACCTCCTAAGACAATTTTTGATGTTTGCACCTTAATAGTTAATTCTGTGTAACTGGAACTCATTGTACACAAGCGTGGACAATTAAAATTTTTTTTCTAATCAACATATATTTTTATGTTACTTTAAGTTAACAAATTAAGTTAAACAATTTAAACTTGTTTCTAGAAGTTATGTCAATTTATCACAGGTCTAAACTTTAAATAAATAGTATGTTGAATTGACTTAACAAACCAAGTTTATATTACCAAAAAATCTATTTATAATTATCTGTAAGAAAATACATATCCACTTATCTTGTTTCCTACATGTTACTAATTTTGTGCTTCTCTCTGGACAATTGGATGTGTATCTGTTTTCTCAGAAAAGAAAGATTTATTATACATTTATAACATTAATGTGTACTGTTGGGTTTTGGGAAAATACATACACCTGAACTAAAAGTCACAGATGAACTCTTCTCCAATAGTTTTTAGGCAGTAACACTAGTTAATAAACATTTCATGTCCATACATGAGCTTAGAATAGATGACATGACTTTCCCATGAAGTACACTGACTGAAAAGCTAACACCCCTGGGGTTTGCAGTCATGACCCCACAGCTGAAGAATGTTCTGTAGCAGGATATGGTTTTTGTAACAGTTTGTGCGTTCTTTTTGTTTACATGAGCTCTGTTTTTTAGGGTGAATTCTACTTGCAGCTCGGCTTGTCTGTCCAAAACAATTCTGGAAGTCACTTAGTAATAAATCCTGCTAAAAAGACCATCAATGCTTGTTCGGCCAGGTTCATGCTGGTATAGTGCCTCGGTGTTCAGCAGCAAAATTTAAATGGTTAACAAAGTAAAAAAGCAAGCTGGGTAGCTTGGAACAGAATGATCTCTATTTAAAAAGCCGATTTCACAGAAATCTATGTTAATGTTAAAAGAGCAGTGAAGTAAAAGTGCTCCTAAGGGCCACTTTACTGAAATCACACCTATACCCTATTGTGTTTGATTGCCTTCTGTTAAAAAAGACGGAGAAATACGGTAACTTAATGATGGTGCGGTTCTGGGACCAATCCATAATGATGAGAAAGAGACTAATGTGTAATTATTCATTTTTAAAGCCACTGAGTCAAAGCTATAACTGGCATCAGCCCCATTTGCTCCATTGTTAAGGTTCAAATACGTCCCCTGTCTGTAAGAACCAATCGTTCCTTTGCTATAAAAGGAATAATGGAGCTGAGGTCAGATCAGAAACAAATTCAAGGTGTTAAAATTTTCTTCATGAAAAAATTAAACCATGACAGAGTATATCACAAGTTTTGTTGTCTATGGTAAAAGTCCCTGTGAACTGGAAGTCACAATCAACAAATTATTTTCTGTGTTGTGATGTATATATATATATATATATATATATATATATATATATATATATATATATATATATATATATATATATATCACAGAAAAAATAGTGGGTGTGGCTTGTGTTTTCCACTGTGCTTTGACTGGATATAGAAAAGGAGGCGTTTCATTCCAACTGACTGTTGGAAGGGGCGGAGTTAACAGATGCTCTGTCTAGCTGAAATCATCAGAGACGGATCGCCACAGGAGGCTGGAAGAACAATTTTAGATTTTGATTGAAGTTTATCCATACAGACGGTTGGTCTGGGAACGCCCCGGAAATGCCCTGTGAATTTAGCCAGTGGGGGAAAACCTTTTGGTTGGGTCATTGACCCAGTTTATAATTAAATAAGGGCAATAATAAGCTATTGCAGTTAATTTTGCAATGAACCGTTGCCAGTCTGAGGCGTCAATGACTCGCAATAAGACATTTTTGTTATTCAAACACACACAATGTTTGCAGCGTTTTCCCCCATGCCGACTCCCCCCCTCACCACGCCCCCAACTTTGACTAGATGCCATCGGATAAATTGTTCATAATAAACACTGTAATATTGCATAAAAAAATAAGAATGGTCAGTTTTGATGTCATTAACAGGTGCCTTCCGAGCAGTGGCGGATTAAGCAAATTGGGGGCCCAAGGTGAAGGTATGTATGGGGCCCCCCATCCAATCTTTAAAAGATAACAAAAAATAGTTTTACTCCAAAATGAAGATGGAAAGCAGAGAACACACAAAGTGTAGTACTACTACCCATACTAATAGTCACAATGGAACCCAGTGGGGCAAAAACAGACAGGGAGAGTAAATGAGGGAGAAAAATGTTAAATCTGATGCTGCACAAAAACTAACAATGCATCAAAGCCAATGTTGCTACTAATCTTTCACATGCCCAGCACTGTAATAAAAGGTAAAAAAATCCAGTCCACAATCACTTTTTATATTGAAAATAGGTAATTGTGTTTGTGTGTGTGTTTTTGAAAAAAACATTGCCAATTAAAGAGTATTAATTTTAGAGTAAATATTTATTTGATATTTACAGCAGTTTAATTTAGTGGATGTTTTCATCACAAACATAACAAAAGGGTTGTAAATTTGCCCACAGTGTATTGTTGAATTTTTGAAAAATGTTCAAAGCATTTTCTCAAAATATGTGTCAAAATAAGATTTGTCACCAAAAATCATTCCTTTTGCTGAAACACAGAGAAAGTTGTGGCCAAATTC
The DNA here is from genome assembly GCF_030506205.2 of Paramisgurnus dabryanus. NCBI lineage: Eukaryota > Metazoa > Chordata > Actinopteri > Cypriniformes > Cobitidae > Paramisgurnus > Paramisgurnus dabryanus. The sequence goes on along the minus strand of NC_133344.1, from coordinate 22,965,513 downwards.
AGACTCAACAGCACACCATAGTGGACGAAAACATCCCCAACATAACATAAGGGTTAATTAGTTTTTTAGTAGTTACGTTATTTACTTCACCACAAAATCATTATTAGCATTGTATTATTAGCAGAACTAGGTGGTTGACTCACCAAAGCCCCATCATCGCTTTTTTTTTATTTGAGCCCCTTGGGTAAGATTTTTATTCTCGCGTTTATATGTGTTTTAATTCGTCTCTGTTCATGTACTTTCCCAGTCCTCCTTTCACTCTGTGTTTATATTTCGCAGCGTGCACCGTTCCTGACTAGTCTGTTTCATTGTGAATGAAGGGGGTGTAAGTGTGTAGTGACAGATAAACATGAACTGAACATTTTAAATACTACTTCATAGTTTCAACTTATTTTTTAAGAATATTTATACCATTTACCATGCTTTTAAAGTGTTCGTGATGGTTTATATATTTATTTATTTTTTAGGTTGGTTGAGGGCCCCCTTACTATGACCGCTGGTAGGGGGCCCCAAGATGCCGCCTACCTATGCCTCTATGTTAAGACTCCGAGACCAATTGTTAACAGAAAGCTCATCAATAATCCTTATAAAAGGTTCACGCATTTTCTTCTTGTTGACCTATCAACACATGTCAAGAACATTAATCAGCTAAAGTGTGTGAACTGTGATTAAAGGACCATTTCAACAGCATGTGAAGGGTTCATTCATTACCACCGACAGCTACAGAGAGCATTTGTTCAACCAACTTACAAAGCGACAACCAGTGTCAATATCCAATGAGAGGAAACTAGTAAACTGTCCCTCGAGGGCAAAGAGAAGCAAATTTCAATGAAAACCTGTGACATTCACATCTGTCTGTTTAAAGGATAAATGCTACTCTTGCTTGGTTTAAACCACTCAACAATGTGCCAGAAACAAATGAACGCTGAGGTAACACCGGACTGTCAGAAAAATGGTCCCAAGCTGTCACATGAGGCAGCAGACTTGTCCTAATACAGTACTGTGCAAACGTCTTAGATTGCCAGAATTAGATTAGTTGTTTTTGTAATGTTATAGTGATCATATATAATTGTCAGTCTCAGTCTCTTTATTAGAATACATCCAGATAATACAGGAAATGTGTATATAGTATTAAAAACAGTATACAAATGTAAACTGATGTGTCAAGTATTTAGGGTAAACTCCCCTTCCAAATTGAGCAATAGCAGGAAACTGCAGGATCTCTTAAACCTAAATGAAATTAAATCCTAATTTCTCATTTTAAAGAAATTAATATTTTTACTTCATTCTACTCAAAAACACTCAAGATGTGTTTAGTGCCAAGAGAGGTCACACTAAACACTGATGATGCCTAAAAAAGACATTTAGTCCTGAATTATTTTTTTGTAAATATTTCATATAAGACTTTTGCACTGTCTGTACCATTTAGTTTAAACCAATATGCACTTTAAAGGTACTAATATGCACTCTTTGGTACCAATATGTACAGTATGTACTGAGGTACTAAAATATAAACTGTTTAGGTGTACTTTTTGAAAGGGTATCACCCCAGTGACAGATGTGAAAATGAAAAAAAAAAGTGTGAGCAAATGAGCTGGGTGGTTTCAAATAACTCAAAGGACATTTACAGCAGCAGAACAAGGACTGAATGGGGTGATTCGGATTTGCATACATATTAAGGGATAAAATAGTTCATCTAGATTCTGACAGTATAATTAAAATGATAACAGAGCTCTCTCATACAGTGTGTGTGTGTGTGTGAATAAGATTATAAGTGTCAGAGAAAAGGTCACCTTACACATCTTGGATAAAACAGTTCACTGTATTTGAGAGCTAAAGTTTACAGAAATATATCACACAAGTTTAATAGCGATGAGTTTACTAGCTGGTTTATTGAAGTGAGATTGTAACATATTTGTTGGTACAGGTGAATCCACTGAAATAGACAACCTGGATCATAAACCACAATAATTGTTAGAGTCAAGAGACCTTGTTTGGTCGCCACTTCCGCGGTTTTACACGCACTTGACAGCTTTTCAAAAATACAAATGTACTTTATCACTCAACGTCCGAGAATATAGATATTCGACAAATAAATATACATAGTGTTAAGATTGAAAACATTCATATACTGTATATATGTATTGACGATTCAGCAAAGACTTCATTAGAAACACTGCCCCACACACACAAAAGAATTAAAAATAAAGTCTGTCTATAAAATCTCCATTGTCGTGGTTTCATTGACACAAATTACAGGCTCAGTGTATACGTTTAAACATCGGAGGGTCTTTGTGGAGAAACAAAAGGCCACTAGTACGATTTCTGAAGTACAAATATATACAATAAATACAAAAAATACCTTACATTTCCGTTTGAAAATACGGACAGACTTGCATATTTATATGTACGCACACGTATAGTAAATACAGACCTATTTGCAGACAATCTTAAGAGTACTAGAAACATTTACAGTTAAATATACAAGAAAATACGATTACATAAATACTTCTGCAAATTACAATTTTCAATAGACAGCCCAATACAAAATACCAAGAACCAGGAACAATTAAAGAAAAATGGGACGTTACGAGAACTATTGATATCTGTGATTTTAAAAGCCAGCATTGTGAGCCTGATAGTCTTTTGATCAAACACAGTAGTTTAGTAAAGTATAAGATACTAATATAGTATATGTACTTAAACAGACCATTGCGACCACTCTGAGTGTGTGTGTGTGTGTGTGTGTGTGTGTGTGTGTGTGTGTGTGTGTGTGTGTGTGTGTGCGTGTGCGTGTGTGTGTGTGTGTGTGTGTGTGTGTTAGAGTCACATGTAAACAATATCAGCGTTTGCCGTCAAACCTCTAAACTGGTTAACAAGACGACATATTTGACAACCACAATCACTGTACAGTACAAATTTAAATTGATCATTTGGGATATAAAGGTGAACAGAAAAATATTCTTCATAAGGGTTTGCTTGAGAAGACAAATATTGAGATTAAGACTGATAAGTATTTTTTTAAAGGGACACTTTATATGCTCATTTTCCAGCACCCCTAGAGATAAACATTTGATTCTTATCGTTTTGAAATCCATTCAGCTGATCTCTGGGTCTGGCGCTAGCACTTTTAGCATAGCTTAGCACAATCCATTGAATCTGATTGACCATTAGTTTAATCAAGGACTTTGCTGATGTAACATGGCTGCAGCAGGCGTAGTGATATTACGCAGTGCCTGAAAATAGTGCCCTGCTATTGAAAGTAACCAAGGGGACTATTTTCGGGCAGTGCGTAATATCACTACGCCTGCTGCAGCCATGTTACAGCAGCAAAGTCCTTGATTATTACGCCAGTATGAGAGTATAGTTCCTAGCCATATCTGCCTAGAAAATCACAACTTTTAATTTTCCGTCGGTCTTAGTACACAATGTAACTACAGAAGAGTCAAGTTTTAAATAGGAAAAATATCAAAACTCTTTGGTTATTTTTGAGAGCGATGCTAATGGTCTAATCAGATTCAATGGATTATGCTAAGCTATGCTAAAAGTGCTAGCACCAGACCCGGAGATCGGCTGAATGGATTCCAAAACGGTGAGAAGCAAATGTTTAACTCTAGGGGAGCTGGAAAATGAGCATATTTTCAAAAAAAGTGGAGTGTCCCTTTAAGTAAAGCATTAAATCATGTGTTTGCTTTACATTCAAAGTCTGATCATCTTGCGCTGATGTTTTTCTTCTCAAGTAAATGCATCTTGTTATAAGATATGTGTTTTTGCAGCCAGCTATTGCCACATGCAAATACATCAAACATATTTGTTTCATCTCAAGTGTCACTTACGTATATTTACAACACGAGTAAGAGACAGGCACGAGTAAAACCATTGATGGTTGTAAATATCTTCCAGATTTACTATCAGTGGTGGGAGCGGGTTGTCGCTCTCAGGCTCTGTTTTGGCTGAACATAAGCAGTGGCGACAGAGTTCGTGTGGGGTCGCCACGCTGGCACACAAGGTTAATGTACAGTTTGCAAGTCCGTCTGCCCACGAGCGGCCCGCAGACAGCCACCCATAGAGCAGATAAATGGCTGCAATATTAAAATGGGAGAGATTATTGCCGGTGTCAGCACTATACGACCTGTCCGAACGGCAGGTTACACACTTCATTTTTTATGGTGTGTATTGCTTAAGCTTGAAATTTGATGTTTTCTCAGAAGATATCTTTATTTGGAAACCTAATCAGGCCTCACTTCAGGAAGATACCACCACATTGACATGTTAAGCGACCAACCACAGTTGTTTACAGGAAATATATTGTATCACCGAGTTGTTGGTAAACAGTTACATTGAAAAGACTGTTAATGCGATGTGTATAAAAATTTCTGTCTCAAGGACAGTAAATTCATTTGACTGATTTGCTTGCTAGCTGCTCACTACACGGACCAAACAAAACTACAATATGATGGTAATAATCTTGCAAACTTTGGCGAATCTAGTATAAAGCTCATCCTTCAAAGATCTCACCTTGTAAACTTTCCATTTTTGTGACCATTATGCATCACACTATGTTAATTGTTACCCAAACTAGAAGCTCACAATAAAATGTTGCTTACATCTCCAGCGACTCACAGTTGGTTGAAAAACAGCTCACAAAATTAAATTCAGAAACAATCCCGCAAACTCGTTTCAGCTGTTAAATACAGAGAAACAGAGAGCTGGTGCATCAGAAGTCAGAGTTCAGGCAACGATAAATCTATGCCAGATCCGTGGGTCCTTTGCCGAGCAGTTTTTTTATCATATCAGTCGAGATTGATCTTATTTGTGTTTCAGTCAAAATCAGCAGAGGCCTGAAAGGATGTAAGGATGCTGTGGAGATGGAGAAGAAGAGAATTAAAGAACGCTTTACACAGCAGTCACACTCAAACACATTTAAACATCCATTTCATTACGAAAATCATTTGAGCAAGTTTCCCGAAGAGCCTGAAAGGCTTCGGTTGGGATTTATCTCATCAGGCAAACGTTATTTGGAGCTAGATTTGGGGCATGTCTGTACACTCTATTTGCAGATCATTGGGCCCACAATGGAGCCCTTGAATTGCACATTTGCATGCGGACTTCTGTGGCGTGAAGGGAAGTTCGGTGGGAGGCTCAGTCTCTATTAATAATCCCTCAGCCTTTTTTACATCCTGATTATAAATGATACGGCGCTTGGGGTGGTACCGTGATTTAACCGAAGACTTCAGAAGGATGTCGGGCCACTGATATCGTCTCTAATCACTTTTTCATATTTGACGGAACAAAACGGCTAAATCATTCGAGGACATCGGAGACTAATACTGTGGGGGTCTTTCTGGGGTATGAATATAAATTTTGGTTATGAATTCGGTGATGCTGAGATCCAATTTAGGGATATTTTACTGCAGGAGTTTTGATCCAACGGACTAGTGGTGAGAATATTGGATTTGTGCTCGACGGGGTCTCTTCATTTGAAATTTAAATGTGAAATACAGACCTGCCACATATTTCAAAATAACACAGAGGAGAGAGGTCATTAAACTCTGCTTGCCACCCCAGCCTGTTATTTCAAAGCAAAATAAGATGAAATAGAGCAAAAGCACACCTCTTTTATAATACGCGTATATACACTCACCTAAAGGATTATTAGGAACACCTGTTCAATTACTCATTAATGCAATTATCTAATCAACCAATCACATGGCGGTTGCTTCAATTAATTTAGGGGTGTGGTCCTGGTCAAGACAATCTCCTGAACTCCAAACTGAATGTCAGAATTGGAAAGAAAGGTGATTTAAGCTATTTTGAGCGTGGCATGGTTGTTGGTGCCAGACGGGTCGGTCTGAGTATTTCACAATCTGCTCAGGATTTTCACCCACAACCATTTCTAGGGTTTACAAAGAATGGTGTGAAAAGGAAAAAACATCCAGTATGCGGCAGTCCTGTGGGCGAAAATGACTTGTTGATGCTAGAGGTCAGAGGAGAATGGGCAGACTGATTCAAACTGATAGAAAAGCAACTTTGACTGAAATAACCACTCGTTACAACCGAGGTATGCAGCAAAGCATTTGTGAAGCCACAACCCGCACAACCTTGAGGCGAATGGGCTACAACAGCAGAAGTTCCCACCGGGTACCACTCATCTCCACTACAATTTGGAAAAAGAGATTAAAATTTGCACGAGCTCACCAAAATTGGACAGTTGAGGATTGGAAAAATGTTGCCTGGTCTGATGAGTCTCGATTTCTGTTGAGACATTCAGATGGTAGAGTCAGAATTTGGTGTAAACAGAATGAGAACATGGATCCATCATGCCTTGTTACCACTGTGTATGCTGCACGTGGTGGTGTAATGGTGTGGGGGATGTTTTCTTGGCACACTTTAGGCCCCTTAGGGCCAATTGGGCATGGTTTAAATGCCACGGCCTACCTGAGCATTGTTTCGGACCATGTCTAGCCCTTTATGACCACCATGTACCCGTCCTCTGATGGCTACTTCCAGCAGGATAATGCATCATGTCACAAAGCTTGAATCATATCAAATTGGTTTCTTGAACATGACAATGAGTTCACTGTACTAAAATGCCCCCACAGTAACCAGATCTCAACCCAATGGAGCATCTTTGGGATGTGGTGGAACGGGATGTGCATCCCACAAATCTCCATCAACTGCAAAATGCTATCCTATCAATATGGCCAACATTTCGAAAGAATGCTTTCAGTACCTTGTTGAATCAATGCCATGTAGAATTAAGGTAGTTCTGAACTTGAAAGGAGGTCAAACACAGTATTAGTATGGTGTTCCTAATAATCCTTTAGGTGAGTGCAATACCTTGATATATTTAATATTGACTGAGTAAGGTCATGGAATGATGCTCCAAATCTCAAAATTAGATTATAAGACTTTACTTTGCATTTTACAGACAGGGTCACATTATGATGTTACATCCAGTTTTGCAATAAATCTCACCTGTTCACTGAGAGATCATCTCCTCCATTTTCACATCTCTTTGGTCAGGGAGTGGTGTCACCACGATGCATAGACCCCCGTCCCCACACCCCATGACCCACTCCTCCTCCACCCCCGGGATCCTTGTCCGACTCAGGCTGGCTTTGAGCTCGCTCCGGTTTAGGGTTGGATGTAATGGGCGGGTCAGGCTGCTGGACCGACATCGTGCGACGCAGGTGCGTGCGCTTGCACAGGAAGTCCGGTTTGGCAGACAGACCAAACGACCCCTTTCTCAGCACCATGCGCACCGAAGAGGTCTTCTTGGGTCGGGCTCTGTGGTTGAACTGCAGGGAGGACAGGTGTACCGCGTAGCCTTCGCTCAGGAACTGTCGAATCACATACCAGATGAGATCAGATACACAGCAAAAAAGATATGGGAGACAACGAAATCAAGGTTAAATGAAATGAAATTAAAAGAAGAATTAAACTTGGTTAACCTGGCACTGATTCTGGTATTTCTTTGAGGGCCGTCCAACAATATATATCTGGTTGGGGCTGAGTCCCAGCATGCTGTAGACCGAAATGTCCTTCATGGAGCCGTAGGCGCAGTTGATTTTAATGTGACACTGCCAACATGAGAAAAGAGCAAGTGTGATGGACAGCCTGAGGTTACGATTTGAGAACACCTTCACTTCCTGTGACTACTCATGTGTGTGACAGGAGAAGTAAGCGTGAGAGAAATGAACCCAGAGAAGAAGTAAAGAACAGTGAGGAAAACATACAGTGGGTATCAAATGTCACATTGACAAAGTGGTATTTTAAATCTAAAAATACATAAACATCTTGGATGGGGATGAGTAAAATATTGGTGATTATTTTTATGAAAGTGGAATACAGTGACGGCTCGTGACTGCTCATCTGAGGGGCGCAAATTCAAAATAAGTGTTCGGAGTGTCATGTGTGTTGCTTGTGTTTTCAAAATATGTGTTTGTTGCGTCATATGAACCATGTGCATCACGTGTTTTGTCAAAATAAGTGCCTGCTGCACACGCACCAAAACCGTTTATGATAAAAGAGATGCTCACATTCACAAAATACACACAAGACACTCCCTTAACACTAAACTCTGATTACACATGAAATTATGTGAGTATCTGGCAAACACAAGCATCTCTTTTATTATAAACCCTTTAGATGCATCTGCAGCAGGCACTTATTTTGATAAGACACGTGATGCACATAGGATCACTCAACGCGCAGAACACATATTTTGAACCACACACAAGGGGCTACATACGTGTTGTTTCAAACTTCGCATTGAGCGCCCTTGTGGTCCCAGACATTTTTTTCACAAGATTTACCTCATGTACCAGGTTCCTGAGAAAGATCGTTTTCTGACGAAGTGGGTCGTGGACCAATCCTTCCGAGAAGAAGATCATTCCCTGTGGGAAGTTGTGTTGAGAAAGCCACGAGACCACCCTCTGCTTCTGCATGTCTGGACGGCCGGTGATGTAAATAATCAGGTATCCCAGGTCCTGCCAGTGTCTACACACAAAATACTTTAATTCAGCCTCTGTACAATCCCGTGATGCTTGATGAAAAACATTTGGGGACTGATTCTTGGATACTAATGCCGCCTAGTCCAGCAACAGATTGCATTTGACAAGCAGTAAATTTCTCCCAAGGACAATCTGGGACACAACCCAATATTCTCCATTTGTGAATACTAAACTCCATCTGATATCTGATATCAGCATTTTGCTATCTCTCTATTAAATTAAATCCAATTGTGCTTCATTGGCAGAGCGGTTCTTTTCAATATTGCTATGGCATCAAATAAAATCATTGATTCTTTCTCTCTCTTTCTCACACACACAGTCAAATACAAAATCTGTTACCTGACCACATCTACAGCTCCAGGTCGTACTTTTGGGTCGCTGCCCATGATGGAGACGCTAGCAGCAAATGAACCATCAATGCTAAAGACGACACAGTCCATTCCCCGCGGCAGCACCGTCAGGAAGGCTTCGGCGCTCGTCTGGTCTCCCCTGCAGAGATAAAGGATCAGGGGAAACACGAAGATTCACCTCTTGATGAAGCTTAAAATGCAGCACGTGGCCTGATATCTATTTAATAGAGAGGAGTTGTTTTCCTTTAACCCTGAGGGCGAGAGTTTTATGAGTACCAATTGAACCCACTTTGGTATCCTCACAAATTATCTCAGCTGAGACAACCCTGAGAGCGTGACCATTTTGCTACATTACAAATAATCTTCAGGGACCTTTTGGAATAAAGAGACCTCTGGGCTTTGACTTACTTGACGACCATTTTGATGGGATAGACCCCCACAGCCAGCTTTTTGGTTTTGGGGATGGTGTAGGTCACCCTGCCACTGCTGTTGGTGACTTCAGTGTCTAGATGCACCCAGCGACCAGACTGTGGCTGGGTCATCACGTACACATCCACCTAAAAGGGAAAAATACAGAGAAAAATGACTGATGTCATCAAAACTCTTTTATTGCGATAAAATAAATGTTAGGTAGGATTTAAATATTAAAAAATAACAGTGATTGATTTTTGCACACACAATTTCTGTTCAGCTTGTTTACATTCACTTATCATCACACAACAGACAGTGTTTACATTAACGCCTTAAAAACTGATATTTTGCCCAGGAAGTGCAAATCTAAGTGTTTTCACATAGCATGTGCATGTACACAAATGCTTTATGCAACTGTATGAATCCTAGCATCAACACACAGTCTGTTTTAATGTATTTCAGCATTTGTGAATCCATCTCTCACCTTTTCACCAGTTAGGGTCACCATATCCAGCGGTCCATACATAAAACGACCAACCAGCGTCTGAGGCCCGTCCTCGGTGGCGATGACATCATTAACTCTGTGGTTGCCAGTGACATTCTACGGAGAGAAAGAGGGGGACGTTGGTGAAATGTAAATAATGTTGTGGCAAAATGCAATATGAGCATATGACGGTGATAATATCGCTATGCATCATTTCTGACATGTGATAAATGAGAAAGGGGGCAGTTTAATACCCATGGAGTACAAAGTCCATCCAAAAGAGGGTGTCGGGTTTAAAAGCTTTTCGAATTTAATACATTTTATTTAAGTAGAAGCTGTGTGACACAAAGAGCTCAGGGACGAGAAACCTTACGGTGCCTGCTGATGCAGCTGAACTTAAATGGAAAATTAAAGCAGCCAAAATGCAAAGCTATGCAAATTTAGCAAAGAACTGGCCGCAGTTATTCACCTCCATGTGGGCAAACACGGGAGATAAATACCAGAAGGTTTTCCTTCACTGGGAAAAGGCAAAGCTGTACAGCATTTGAATTTATAAACGTGTCTCATATGAGCTCAATTCAAGATGTTTCACTTATATACAAACTACAATGGTGAAGAAATCTAACAGGATATTGAAGCTTATCTATCTAAACCAGGCTGTACCGTAAGTCTAATCCTGTAAGATTAATGTGTAACAATGACCTTTGAAATATAATTAGGACTGCTTGCTGGTGTTTAGCAAATAAACCAGTGGTTTTCAACCCCAGGTTGGGAACCAATGCACTAGCAACCATCTGTTTTGTTTGGTCGTATTTGCATGCAGTTAAACAGTAAGGTTTTTGTTTGCAAAAAATCTGCTAAAACTCACAAAAAATAAATGACTTCCATTAAATGACTTCCAAAGTGCTTTGACATCGTTAATGTTATGCTATCATGTTAGCGTGGCACCATTAAAGCACCCATAGCCGTGCAGCCCCATAAATCATTAGCCCACACAAGCTAATAAGCCTGATGGCTTAGATTTGTCATTTAATGAAGCAGTCAAACATTTCCCAGCTTGCAGACATTTGCATGTTGATGAAGTCGGTCAAAAATGTATTCTGGCATGGGCTCATATGTGACTGTCACATGATGGGCTTTCAAACAAACACGTATGGATGCACTACGCACCCACGCACTGACAGGCAACATGCATCACATTGCCATATGTGTTATGACAGCGCGCAGCTGCACACCTGAACGGATCCTCAGACACTCATCGGCTATGACGGATCACAGCCATGGGACTGTTACAGCTGACAGGTGTAGTGAAATGTCACAGTGCATTCCACAAAACAGCTCCAAACGCAGGAGTACATCACTGGGAAATAAAACATGCATGACTCTGGAATGGATTCAACTCACTGCATGGTATAAGAATTTAAGGACAGATATGTATACCATTGGTACCGATGTTTACCTTTGAGGAACTAATATGTACTAATATGTTGAAATACTGATATGCACTCTTTGGCACCAATATACTTCTGAGGTACTAATATAAGCTCTTTGGGTGCAAAGGTGTACTTTTTGAAAGAGTACAGCTAGGGTTGCAAAATTCTGGGGCTGGAAACATTCCATGGGAATTAATGGTAACAAACTGGGAATTTGAAAAAAATTGCAAAGTAGTCTATAAAAGGGAACTTAAAGGGGAAATCATGAAAATTTGATGTTTTCTATGTTTACGTTCTACAATTGGGTACCCAGTGCTTCAGTTAACCTACAAAATATGAAAAAGATCAACCTACAGTACAGTAGTAACTTAGTTTTGGTAAACCATTGACTGCAAGCATGTGAAAAAATAGGTAATTGAAATCTGGCTCCCCTTGTGATGTCAGAAGGGGATAATACCACCCCTTAATCTGCACTATCCAATCACAGCACTGCCATTTAGTGCAGAGATCAACTAATTTGCATATTATCTATATGGTATTTTGAGGTAAAACTTCACATATTTACTCTGGGGACACCAAAGATCTTTAAAAGTCGTGTGAAATGTCCCCTTTAAAAAAATCCTGCAGCATTATTTTGTTTAAAACAAGATTTAATGCAATTTTAGTTTAATTTCTACCCTGCACATCCTCCATGCACACATCACACTGCTTACTAGAATGAATTATTTTTATCTAATAAATCCAGAAAAAATACATACTAACTAAAACAAAGAACAATTTATTTAAAATAAAAATCTTTTGTAACAATTTACATTACCGTTCAAAAGATTGGGGTAATTTTTTTCTTTACTTTTTTCAAAAGTCTTATGGCCAAACAAAATATTTTATGTTTGTATGTGATATAGTGTATATCATTTTGGCTAAATTTCCAAATAATTCCCATATGTTTCCAGTTTGGAAGATTTCCAAAATTCCCCATATTAAGTTCCCATGGAAGTTTACCAGAAACTTTCCGCCCCTTTGCAACTCTAGTTACCGCCACCGTGACAGGTAGTGGCCATTTTTGACAATGTACATAAGTGTAATTATATCTATAAACTTTAAATGCAAAAACTATATAACAACATGTATGTACACAATCATTACATTGTATACAGCCTGCAGCAGGCTTGTATTTTGACATCACACGTGATGCACATAAGTTTACATGACACGCCGAACACATATTTTGAAATGACGAGCCACACATATGATGGGCTACATACATGTTGTGACGAGTTTCACATTGTGCGCCCTCGAAAAAGAAGTTAATGGCCGCTACTGATTGTATACATGTTTTCTTATGCAGGTATATAGTAGTTAAAGACACCTAATGTAAAGTGTGACCAAAAATCGTATGGGAATACAATATTATTTAATTTAAGTGAATGATTCTTTGATGACTTTAGAAGAAGAAACATTAAGAAACAAGAAAGGTTTTCTAGGTGCATGTAATGCCTACAGCAGTCTGATGTCAAATGATCAATACAAGAAACATAAAAAATATTGATATAATTAAGCAAGGGGACGAGGGGATGTGTTCCTGTAGCTCAAAGGGTACAACACTGCATTGCAGCTAAAAAGCTCCTGGATTTTATCCCAAAGAGTATACATACTGATAAATGTATAGCTTATGATGCACTTAAATCACTTTGCATAATGGAAAATGCCAAATGTAATGCAAATGTCTAATCCAATTACTTCTCTAAATAAGACACAGCTTACCTAGTCCTAGACTAAAGTGCAGGCTTAAGATGTCTTAAAGCCCCCCTAACCTAAAAAAAATCTAAACCTCTTAATCTAAACCCTGAGAAACTGCCCATATTTTGCATAAAGATACAAAGTAAACTGCCAAAAGCATAAATGTAAACATGAAATTCTTCAAAAGAACTAAAACCACTTCTCTATCCCGACTGCACATATCCATTGCATTAAGTGTCTGAAAGAGCCCATCAAGAGTCTTTGGAAACAACATATGTACATGAAAGGCTTGCAAGCACTCTGATCAAACTCCACCGAGGCCATCAGTGCATTTAAAGTGGTACCGCAGGTGAAAGAAATAACTGCGATTTTAGATCAAGGTCCTGGCTGATCAAAACACCATTTACTCTTAAAAGAGAAAGTAGCACTGGCAACGCCAAAGTCTTTCGGTGAGCTATACTTAACCTCAATGAAGAACTAGGCCTAATTCTTCTTCAGGATAGTGTTTATATGAAGTGAGTGAGCGCTGGAATAAACCTGCACAGGCAGTTTTCATCTGCACTGTTAGGTAATTGTATTGATGTGTCTCTATGCAGTGAATCAAGGTCAAACATGATGCGTTATTTTTGTAAAGAGCAGATTTCTGCCCACATTTACAGAGCTATTGTGAAGCGTATGAAAAACTCAAAGCCATGGAAGAGGTGGGATATTTTTAGTTCCTGTACAATGCCGGGTCTCTGCTGCAGTCCTAACTTGTGGAGTGATGTGTGTGCGCTGTCTGCCTGTTTGCCTGCAGACCATGCGCAGAGGTATGTATAAAAATTAATCACAAGAACGAAAGTTCCTATGTTGTTTTCAGTCCATGTCGCACTTTTTGTGCACTCAAGTTTGTTATTTTAAATTTAGACGCTCATGCATGCTATTTTTTTCCAGGCGCATATACATTGCACCAATAAAATCTATAAAATCACACGTTTTCTGGATGTTGCAGCAAGCGCATCACAGTTCATGTAACCAGATTCACCCTTTATGTACCACATTGAGAGCATAGCGAAAGAACAGCTAATCGTAGCATAAATAAATATGGTGGCAGAGCCATGGGCATAATTTCCACTGGGGACGGGGGGACATGTCCACCTTTCAAAATCCCAATTGTGTCCTCCCCATTTTTAAGTAGTTTGTTTTGAATTTTTAAAATGCATGTTGTCTTCGCCAAGGAAGAACAGGACCGAGCAAAACAAGGAGAGTCTGCCTGTGTTGAAGGGGCGCCGTAAGGGGGGATGCTTAGGATGAATCTAATGGCCCATAAACTTTTGAAAGCCCCAGCCATTGACTGTGCCGCATGCGCAACCCCCTCAGGTGGGCCCTCTCTCCCTAGCTGCGCCCCGTCTTTAGCTTTTAGCGCAGTCGCGGACTCACGGAGTGAACTTCAGAAGAGAAAAGTGTTTGTATTTACTGCTTTTTGCTGGGACATCTGCATATTTCCTTACTATAAATGCAGTTTACATAACGTGACGCTTGAGGAATACAAAACAGATTTTACTTTCCCGTTATAAGCTGTTTTTTTCAAGCATTTATTTCACTATGATTTCAATCACTGACATGACATTACTCAGTCAATATTAAAGATATTAAGTTTATATTTTCACAGAATGTTCTTTCCATTATGTAGGGTGATTTATGTAAAAAACAAATAAACCTTATACATAGTTTAGTAGCATATTCTTCTTGGCAGAATTTATCATTATAATTAACTTAATTATTTCCTGTACTTTGTCTCACCAAAGTCCCTAAACGTATGTAAATGCAGGGAATGGGATATAAGTCGAAAACCTTTTTTCCCATTTTGTGTATCCCCACTTCTCAAACAAAAGTTACACATTTGGGCAGAGCAACCGTAAGGGATTTTCGATGATTGAAATCCATTTATCCTTTGCTAAAACTACATGTGAACAACCACGCTTTCCTAGTACACAAAATTAACCTACATGCATTTAAATCTAGAAGTAGTGTGTAGGCAATGATGTCATGCTCACCCTAAGCTTGACATGTGTTCGTCTTCGTAGCCACTTTTCTCTTGGACTAGAAGGTGAGAAGGGGGCGGAGTCAGCTTTGTCAGTCTCTTGGGTTTTCACAGAGTCGCAGTGCATCACCTGTCAATCAATCAGATGGAAAATTAAAACCAATAACCAATCACCGTGAGGCTGTATATTTTTGTAAATTTTCTATGCCAAAACAAAATTACAAAAATAGTTTTCTATGATTGTGCTCTTATTGGTCAGACTCAGACAAATTGTAGCTTCACTCAAAACTCACATTAACATTGCTGTGTCAGGCTGGCTGGGATACTCTAAAAGTACGGCAATGTTGTGATATTCCCAAAGTGTTACACGTTTTAAAGGATCAACCGATGAGTGGCTTATTTACAGTAAAGTCAGGGATAAAAGAAAATATTTTAGCACTGAAAAATTACACCCTTTACCTTTCAAAGAATTAATATAACTGCTTTTCATCCAACTACAGATAAAAAGAAAAACTACTTTTCTTAAAGATAAACATCTCTGGACAACAACACACTGTAATTCCTCAAAAGCTATAATTTTACAATTCTGTGCAGTTCTACAGTTACTTTTAACTAAATCAGAATGCATAAATGCATGTGTTATACCACATCTAGTATTTTACATCTGCCCAAAGCAAAAAATAAATAAATGTTAACATTTCTATCGTTTTATCTCTTTTCACACTGTCTTATAAACCACTGCTGTGAGTATTACACAGCTGAATGCTAGATGGATTTTATAACCTTTGGTATTTGAGAAATAAATCGCTCAGTGGATTTGGGTATAGATGAAATTTCTTTGCTGCCGGATCAACAGGACAGTGTTTATCCCTCTTTCATACCGAGTACTCACAAGGGTTAGGGATTTTGAATCTGCCTGTTGAACTTGGGGATTTTCTTCAAAATCATGTCAATTTTGACTAGATAACAGGTATTTGTACAGTATGTGTACTGCTTGTATAAATAAATATGTCACAGGTTCAGTTGTTATGCTCACCAACTTAAAAATATGTATTTACAATATCCTACCCTATCAGCTGGCATTAAAAAAACTGATCCTACACTAAGCAGATCAGACTGAATAAATATAACATGTAAGCAAAGCCTAAAACTCAGCTCATTTGTGAATCACCTCAATTCAACGCTTCAACTTCAACTGTGTCAATCTTTTTTTTGCCATGGAGATAAAGACGATTAGAAAGGAAAACCCTTTAATATGATATACTGATCAAAACTGACTACTTCTTTCCTATGCTGCAGCTTTTTAAGCATCAATATAATAAAAAAGCTCATTTGAATATGACACTCCACAGTGAGGCCTGTATAGATGTGCATTGATAACTACATCAACTATTTGATATCTCTGAAAGTGAGGCTGAGGTGCCTATTAATGGATGTGTCAGATTTATTTGTCTTCCGGCTAGAAGTACGAATGATGTGAATATAAAAGGCATATTATAACGGATATTCTCCTGCTTTGCATAAATCAAACTTTTCGGCACAAAAGAAAAGAGATAGGAACATATCAAGAAGAGTGGGTAGAGAGAAGGAGATTCAGTGAGAGTCGTTTGATTAAGGACAGATAGAGGTTGGCCATTCAGAATCTTTGTGTGTTAAAAGTCAAGTCTTGAAGTCTTGTCACGTAACACTAATTTGATTCCTCTGGCATGAGATAAGCAATAGTCAGAGAGGATGGTTGCTAGGAGTAGCGCGATGCGGTTGCTAGGATGCTCTGGCTGGTTGTCAGGTGGTTTCTATGTTATCTCAATTCATTCCATTAATCCACTGTATGTGGTTTTTAACCTGCTTTAACCCAATTTGTTTTATAAGAAAGTCTAATCTTTAAAGGAACACTCCACTTTTTTGGAAAATAGGCTCACTTTCCAGTTCCAGCTGCTGTAACATGGGTGCAGCAGGCGCAATGATATTACGCAGTGCCCGAAAATAGGTAACTTTCAATGTGATCGGCACTAAGTTTGTGTAGTTGCAGAGTTGCAGTCGGGACTATTTTCAGGCACTGCGTAATTTTATTGCGCCTGCTGCATCCATTTTACGGCAGCAAAGATCCTTGATTATTACGCCAGAATGAGAGTATAGTTCCTAGCCATATCTGCTTAGAAAATCACAACTTTAAATTTTCTGTCGTTCTTAGTACACAATGTAACTACAGAAGAGTCAAGTTTTAAATAGGAAAAATATAAAAACTCTTTGGCTATGTTTTAGCGCGATACTAATGGTCTAATCAGATTCAATGGATTGTGCTAAGCTGTGCTAGAAGTGATACCACCAGACCCATAGATAAGCTGAATAGATTCCAAAACGGTAAAAATCAAATGTTTCTTCTTTTGGGGAGCTGGAAAATGTGCTGGAAAATGACCTTTTTTTAAAAGCAGAGTGCCCCTTTAACCAAATTAGGCTGGTTTAAACCTTTTTGTCAGTAAAAAACAAAACTGTAAACACAATAAAAGTTCAGACTCTGAAAGTACCTGTCGCAGAAGAAAGGCGACCACATCAGTGGACTCCCAGTATGATGCGTGGAACAGGTGAGGCAAAGCCACTGTGGGAAATGAAGTGAGGACATCTGGACAGTACAGAGCGTAATCCAACCGCTTAGAGCCCCACCAGCTGCTGGAGACTATGACATACAGACAAAAATACATTTACATTTATGCATTCAGTATTTTATCTAAAGTGTAATATATTATAATATATGTATATTATATCCTATATACAGGTGCATCTGAATAAATAAGAATGTTGTGGAAAAGTTTGTTCATTTTAGTAATTCAACTCAAATTGTGGAACTTGTGTATTAAATAAATTCCATGCACACAGACTGAAGTACTTTAAATCATTTTTCTTTTAATTGTGATGATTTTGTATCACATTTAACAAAAACCCACCAATCTTAACAAATTAGAATATTTCATAAGACCAATAATTTTTTTTTTTTTGAGTGAATTGTTGTCCTTCTGCACTGTGAAGTATTCAACACTTTAGATGTAGTTAGTTTCAACACAAGTTTTAAGTAAAGCAACTTTTTTAAATAAAAAAAATTAAGTACAGTAAATAATATTTACAACTTACTATTAGCCCAAACTTAAAAGTTTACATTTCATTTTATTTAATATTTAAGTAAAGTAATATTTAAGGTGTTTACCATATATTTTTTGCATACTGTACTTAAAACTTATTTTTATCATTTTGTTTTTGTTCACAAGTCACAGAAACAGATCATGTGCCTCATTTAAATTTAAGACTAGTGTAAGTGTGAAGAGACTGAGCTCAGTGCTGACATTCACAGTTTTGTTAATATGATAAAGCAACACATATCCGACCTACAGCCTAAGCACAGGCAATACACTTCTGAACAATGACAACCACAAAAATAAAAAATAACAAACTCTTCTAAATCTCCAACATAAATGAATGTTAAACACCACTGAGTCTTTCTCATTACTGAAAACTACATAAAATATCACTTAATTTCAAAAAATGCTCTCTTAATGCAGGCTCAGGCAAAGCATGCTGGGAACTTGAAATCCTCCTCAACCAATCGTGTTGATTTAACTTTAATCTGAAGTCAATTTGCAGTGCCAGACTCTCTTTCTTAGCTTAGCTGGCACATTGAACTCATCACAACCACCAAATTTTTTTTGGTATTTGCAGTGTTTGTTACCCCCAGGCTGTGGTATTGAAATGACTCTGGAAGTAATAAATAACATTTTTGAGTTTTATTTTTGAGTTTTAATAAAGCACTTTTTTTGTGGAACTTAACACTGGACTTGAATCAACATTGCCTGAGCTTCTCCACCCTTCCTCCAGACTCTAGGACCTTGGTTTCCAAATGAAATACAAAACTGGCTTCCACTTGATACAAAAAACTTTGGACCACTGCGCAACAGTCCAGTTATTATTCTCCTTAGCCCAGGTAAGACACCTATGACGTTGTCTGTGGTCCAAAAGTGTCTTAACAAGAGAAATATAATAACTGTAGCAAAATTCCTTGACATGTCTGTGTGTGGTGGCTATTCCTTGTGAATTTCACCCAAATTCTTGAATCGATTTTGCTTGACAAGCCTCTTAAGGCTGCAGTTCTCCCAGTTGGTTGTGCATCTTTTTCTTCCACTTAACTTTCTGTTAATATGCTTGGATACAACACTCTATGAACAGCCAGCTTCTTTGGCAATGAATATTTGTGGCTTACCCTCTTTGTGAAGGGTGTCAATGATTGTCTTCTGGACAACTGTCAGATCAGCAGTTATCCCCATGATTGTTTAACCTAGTGAACCAAACTGAGAGACCATTTTGAAACCTTTGCAGGTGTTTAGCTGATTGGCATGCCACCATATTATAATTTGATGAGATGGTGAATTCTAGGGTTTTTGTTAAATGTGACCCAAAATCAGCACATTAAAAATATATATATTTAAGTACTTCAGTCTGTGTGCATTGAATTTATTTAATACAGTTAAATAGTTCCACAATTTAAGTTGAATTACTAAAACAAATGAACTATTCCACACATTTGTTCAGATGCACCTGTATGGTTCTTATGTACAACAAGAATACATAACACAGAATGAACATTCAAGTATGTACACATTATGCATGTAATACACAAGGAATTGATGAATAAGGCCGTTGAATTACTGGAAAATTAGGGATGAGACGATAAATGCCGATACACATAATAATACCTGGCCGATAGCGACTCCGAACCGCACAGCCGATTTTATGCACATCTTTTTATGTACTACGGCTTTTGATCAGTAAGTCCTTATCAATCTGAAACCACTATTAGTTTGAGTCTTTTATAATATGCATTTGAAAAATCAACACTCGTCAAACATAATCATTATACATATTCTTTAATTTCATGAAAATACCTGAAAAGGTGTGAAGAACAGCAATAAAAATATATGCTTAAGCCATTTTCTGGAGCTGCGTGTGTAAATGGTTCTTCTTCTGCGGCCCATACTGAGTTTCTGCACGAGAGCGCAAAAATGCATTTTGCATGTAGCGACTTTTAACTCTTATTCATTAAGAAGCATCGCAAGTATCATCGGCCCATTTATCGGCCCATCCCTATCGAAAATAATGCACACCCAAGGTGGTAATGCGGCACAACGCGAAGCGGAGTATTGCATTATTTTCAAATAATTAAAAAAAAAATATTTTTGACATAATGTGGGCTCCTTTGTGTACAGTAAGACTTCCGGTAAGCCACTAAAGCTAATGGTAGTCGTATTGCAAGGGAAACGAGTGTGCCGTTTGACTGGCTTTTTAATGTTTATTATGAAATCCAGGGAGACCGGCATAATTTGTGCAGTTAGGGGTTGCCATATAGTTAATACAAATGCATTACATCTCTACAAAACATTTGTTTTGAATTTTATCCACGCACAAGAGCCGAATGTGTATGTGGCGCACGTGCACCCATTCATTATCTGTATCCACACATTTATCCAGTAAAACCTTTCATAGACACTGCCAGTGAACAATAAATACAAGAATTGTTTAAAAACAACTAATATTATGCTGATTTAGCTGGTTTATTTATTCTGCTACTATATTATTATAAAAATGTGATTACAGTACAGAATATATATGCTTAGTTAATGTTTATAATAGTTCTTTATGTGTTTGCGCGTACTTTTGTTATGTTTTAAATTTTTTAATAAGCAAATCATTTCATAAGCTCATGTCTTATCTACTGCATAATAATATTTTCATAAAACGAAAACAATACTGAATACATGTAGTAGTAGTTTAATATGTTTATTATGATTTGTTCAAATAACTTACAATGTGTAAAATAAAAAAGATGCTGCTGACTGTCAAAACGCGAGAGGCTTGATGTGTCACCATAAAAAGTTAAACAACTCAATTAAAAATTGCCGTTTAAAAAACCTCACACCAGAGGGACAGTTGTGACATTTTAAACCGTCACATGAAAAGGTTAAAAACACGAAGTCTTGGTCTATTTCATATACGAACACTCGGCTGACTTTCCCATTGTAAAGTATGCCTCTGTGCTGTTATAGTCGTACATTGAAGAGCCGTCACCTCCAAGCAACATCACCAAATAATTAAATATATCCATATGATATATCATGCCACTTCATCCTCACACTGGTTCATACATGGCAGGTTTAGTAAATATTTACCATAAATGTTTAAATCATGTTGTATGCGTGCTCCCACTACACTGTTTTCTACCGGCTGGCTATTAAAACGGACGTCTTGCACAAAGAAGGGAAATACGTCACATCACTTATGTACACGTTCGAAAAAAAGGTGGTGCATGGAAACCACAGACACCGCTCCTGTGGGTAATTTTAAAGCACATTTAACAGGTTAGGTGTGCGTTTGTCGAAAAATCATGCATACCTGTGGAACATTTCTCAACCAAACAGAATAAAGCATTCAACAACAGCCCCATGGTATAAAGTGTGTATATGTATATATATATATATATATATATATATATATATATATATATATATATATATAAAACACACCTGCTTCTATAGTACCACTGTATAAAAGCAAATGTCTAAAAACTACCATTGTTTATACTAACAACGGCCATAATGGCATTTTGCTGCATTGTGGCAGACAAATAATCTAGTTTAAGAGTTTTGGCAGCGCAGAGACCCAACACTGGGCTAGAGAGCAAAAAGCATCACTAATTATGAGGTTTGCGCAGTACAGTTTAAAGAGCGAATTTGACAAAAGATCAAAGACAAACACTTGGTGAAAGAGGGAAGCTAAGAGATTTTTGTTCCTGGAGCTCGCCCACCCGTTGCCTACTCACTGTTGCCAATGGTGCTGCTCAGCCTGCTCTCCCAGCATCCCGACAACTGGCTGTCCATGCTGGTCAAACTGGACCTGCGGACCTCGCCACCCACCCGCCCAACTGTGCTCCGTTCAGCCTGGGAAGTGGAGGAGTGAGGGGCGCTCGATGGAACTGTGTTGCCGTGCAGGAACACATCCGGGTAGCTGTGGATGTCGTCAACTGGAGGGAATGCAAAAAGTATGATGGTGAGAGTTCGATATGTTAAGACATTTAGGTAATTGTCACTTTAAACTGTTGTGTAACTGTCTTTTATTTAATATTCTCCAAGTTTAAAATACTGTATTTGTATAGTTTGTTTAGTTTATGTTCATTTGTCATGTTTCTGAAAGTTTATGTTAAATTTGTTGCAACCTGTGAGGCACAACTCTGTGTATCGGTTTCTGTTTTGTACGCATGTCTATAAATAAAACTCACTTGTACTTTAATATAGACTTAAGTTTGTTACAGAACCTAGTCTGCTACCTACCAAGATAGCATTTTATAGATTTATACGTGTAGGTGAGACCCAACCCGATTCCAAAGGGTTGCATAATAAACCTGCCTTCTAAGAAACCTTGTTTTTGACAAATGTTAAAACAGCTTACATCCTTTCTGGTGATGCAATCCCATACGGCATTGCAGTCAAAACAATTTATCTTATATGGTGGAGGGTGTAAAAGACAGATATAGAGGAATTGAGAGAGAGAAAGAAGAGAATAAATTACAGTCCTCAGAGATTCCTGTTTAAGCCATTGCACAACCAAGACAACAAAAGCAACCCTTTCACTCTCATAATAACACACCACTATGTCAAACTAAGTTTGTGCAACAGCCCTACGGTAAATGTTTCCTGACAGGGATTAAGTGTTCTTCTTTCCGCCCTCTTCCGCCTGATACCTCACGAACACCCAGCCTGTTATTTCTGACAGGGCCAGATTGAATCTATTTTCATTAGTCAAGCAGCCTGTGTTCAAAACATCCCATTAGTCTGGCCACATCATGGGCTCAACCACAATCATGCATGTGTGACCCTGGAGGTGACAAAGTGCACCTGACATCCTCCCAGCAAATTGATGTCTCTTATTTGCCACTTACATACAGTACTATACAGACGGGGCTTCAGCTTTGACAGTCACTACAATTATGATGATTGGCTGTTTATAATAGGGGTCTGAAAAGGGGACACGGAGGGCCGGGAGATGAGCGAGGTGGGAAAACCAGGTTTGAATTTAAAGCAGGGGCGGCGTTATCAGTGCTGGTCATCAGAACCAGCCTGCGATTTTATTGCCTTCCGGTCAAACTGACATCTCTGAGAGCCGAGCAGATGCGTGTTCTGAATGCACATATGTCCGTACAAAACACAGCCAGAATCAGCACAAGCTCCAGAGAGTCGAGCGTTTTGCTGATCTGTCTGGATTCAGTTTTGCAGCATTAAACTCAGCGGTCTCTCATCTTGACCTTTTCCGGGGAGTTTTCGCCCGGGCTCGGCTGCATGGCTGCGCTGTTTAATTTCTCATGTCACTAAAGGCCCCGGAGCCGACCGCAGAATATAAATTCGAAGGAACGCTTGCTTGAGAAAGCGTGGCCGGGAATCAGATGGTGCTATTATGCCAAGCCTGGATGAAAATGGGAGAGAAGACTGTGCTTTATGCAGAAACACAGATCAACTTACAATACAGTGGTTATAAGTTACCAAAGCACAGCAGTCTGTGTGAGAAATAGGCCTTTTTACAACAGGTCCTTTCATTAAGGGACATTCCACTTTTTTGAAAATATGCTCATTTTCCAGTTCCCCTAGAGTTAAACATTCGTATTTTTACAGTTTTGGAATCCATTCAGCTGATCTTTGGGTCTGGCGCTACCACTTAAGCATAGCTTAGCATAATCCATTGAATCTGATTAGACCATTAGCATCTCCCTCAAAAATAACCAAAGAGTTTTGATATTTTTTTGACTCTTCTGTAGTTATATCGTGTACTAAGACAGACAGAAAATAAAATGTTGTGATTTTCTAGGCCCATATGACTAGGAACTATACTCTCATTCTGGGGTAATAATCTAGACTTTGCTGCATCACATGGCTGCAGGAGGCGCAATGTTATTACACAGTGCCCGAAAATAGTCCACTGCTATTGAAAGTTACCAAGGGGACTAGTTTCAGGCGCTGCGTAATATCATTGTGTCCAAGATGCGCCATTACTGTAAGCTAGTTTTTATAGTTTATAAAGTGAAATGGGGTAACTTTGATATTTGGCTAGAGTATCACTTTAAACTGTTCATATAAAGGCAACCAAACATGTTTTTGTGATCACAGCTATTCCAATAGGAGACATCAGTTTATCACTTAGATCACATACTGTAGGATTTGTTCGGATAGACAGATTTTTAAGAAATTTGACTCAAATACATTTAGGTACACATTAGGTACGTTTACATGCAAGCAAATAATCCGTATTGATGGCTCAATCAATACGATTGAGGACGATCGGATGCAAATATGGATCGTATTGAAGGGGGTGGTGTACTACGATCTGTGATCCGATCCGCAGGAGAAAAGTACGCATGTAAACACGTGAATCGTAGTATTTTCTCAATCTGATGCAAAAATACATTGTGCACATGCGCAGAACATTTGTGCTCAAATTTACGTCTTATATTAAACTCTTATATCACATGATTCTCGTCACAGAAACATGCAATAGCAAGGCAGTGGCATCACGCATTATTAAGGTAAGGTTACTGGGGTTACGCGATGTACATTCTGCGTGTTTATGTGTACTTTTAAAACATTAGGCTACTTAAAGCAATAAAATAGCGTTGTGACTTTTGAAAAGTGTGTTTTCATCACCTATATCTGAAAACCTCTTAACCCTTGTGTGGTGTTCGGGTCTGTGGGACCCGTTTTTAATGTTTACTAAAAGAAAAATTATGCAATTAATTATTGTTTTAACCTCAGATTCATTGGCCTTGGCTCATTTTCTATAAAGAACATAAAAATAAACAAATTTATAATGACTGTACACTGTTCACCCCCCTACGCATTTATATTACATATGTGGTGTTCGGGTCCACTGGACCCGGGGTTAATAAGAGTGTAAAAATTGAATGTGCTATGTAACTTCACTCTGTTTTTCTTCTATCTGGGACTCCTGTGAGTGCATGAGTGTGTTTGTATATATGTCTGTACATATGTGATGGATGCATGTCAGAGTTTTGTCCTTCTGCACTTGCTATAATGCTGCAAGGATACAACATGTTATATATCAAGCATGAACACTTCTGCCCCCACTGTCCCAAACACTTTACCTTCTGTCTAACAGGAACCATTCTACATTTTCCCATTATCTCCCTTACAAAAAATATTCATGCTTGTATTATAGTAAAAGTGTAGTAATCATGGCAAATTGGTGTATTGATTACCATTTGTAAAACCATGGGTTTACCACAAAACCTATGGTGTGTGCGCGCACGTGTGTGTGTGTGTGTGTGTATGAGTGCGTGACAGAAAGTAAATAGAGAAGTAGAAATAGAGAAAGTAAAATTTTATATCCAAGCATTTTTATCATTTTAGGTTGTAGCCAATAGCAACAATTTACTGCAGTGTGTGTGGACATAAGATGGACAGGACGACACAGTATATGTCTATAAAATGCAAGAAATGCATATGCAACACAGCTACATAGTAAAAATCTGCTTCTTATGTGTTGTGTAGGCTGGCATGAACAGGTTATGTGTTCAATGTGGATGATGTGTTATGATACAGCATCTTTCCAGATGGGGCTTGTGCTATGTAAACTTACACAAATGTGTACAATTTCAAACTAAGTTCAAAGACTTAAACATCAAAGTGATAAAAAACGTATTTGAGATGAAAAAGTGATTAATACTTATTTAAGATAAACATGTTTTTCCCCAATATCTGGGAGAGAATAGAATTTTCTTCTCTTATTTCATATTATCACAAAAACGAATAGCACTTTAATCTATAAATAGTCCTCTACTAGTGGTAAATGACAAATATTAACCATAAATTCTGTCTATATCACTTGCAATAAGGCTAAAATAAACATCTGTAAACAGTTATACATAAATTTGTATGACTGGATTGTTTTAGAATACGAATAATGCCGTGGGTCCACTAGACCCACAAACATTGTCTAAGTAACAAAAATATGAACACCACACGAGGGTTAAGAACAACTTACCCATTGAAATACTGTACACATTAAATCTGATCCTTAAATTACAAAAGTGAGGAACTTTTTTAAATCTCATTTATCTCAAACTTTTTGTGATACATCTCAGTCTGAATGGATCAGATTTTAAAAAGTTTTTCATCATCTGGTCTAAGGCACTTAATGTAGGATCATACAAAGTATTGATATTATTTGGAGCCCAGTCTAAAACTAAACTTCTCTCAAGTCTCCTGGCATCACTGTATCTTTACTACAGCAACCGTTGGACATACACTACACTACCCTGAACAAATGGATCAGACTTCATCGCTTGCAAAAAGTCAGTCCCAAAGATTGGATTTGAAAGCCAAATCAAGTTTGTGTGCAGTGTGAACAAAGCCTTGGTGAGCACCAAGAGAGCACAGAGGCAACATTAATGCATCAAAGTGGATAACCTAAAATAAAATTAAATAGTCACTTCCTCAGTTCATGAGTCATCCCTTCAACTCTAATTGAAAAGTGAAACATGAAGAAAAGAAAGAAAGGGACGAAGAGGAAAAGACAATGCGGGCAATGAGCACAGAAATCAAAGTGGCATTAAAGGGACATTCCACTTGCTCATATGCTCATTTTCCAGCTCCCCTAGAGTTAAACATTTGATTCTTACCGTTTTGAAATCCATTCAGCTGATCTCCAGGTCTGGCAATAGCACGTTTAGCATAGCTTAGCACAATCCATTGAAACTCTTGAGATGGTCCTCACTGCAGAACACGAGATCCAGGGGGCAGGGTTGGATCTAGATACAACTCCTCACCAATTTATATACTTTGTTCCGCCAAATGAACCAGTATATTTGCATTGTTGCAGCCCGCAATTAGTTGCATCCTGTGGACGCCAACGTTTGCTCTTATCAGTTTAAGTGTACGTTTGTTTAGTAATATAGTCGAGAATGATTCATAATTTAGTAAGTAATGATCACAGTTACTGTAAGGGGAGGTAAGGGAGACGTTCCCGACAGGGTGATATCACTGAAGGGATATATTTGTGACCCACTTGGCTGGACATTATCCCACTTATTAAACATAAAAACACAAATTTATTTGATATCTTTTATTAGCACATTTAAAAAAACGTAAACCATATTTAGGAAACCTGTTTCCTAATGGCTGTAAGCAAAGACGCTTAAAACAAGTTTAAAGTCCCTACAAGATAAACATTAAATGTATTAATTTCTAAATAACTTGCCATATATATGTTAAACATTATGCATATTTATACTGTATACGTTCATAGGTATTAAACTGCATGTGGTAAGATTACTCGTAGTGCCAGAAATGTTTTACTCCAAAACATTATAGCAAAAAACTTACATTTCACCTTTTATTGTAGTCATAAGTAAGGTTTGTTTTTTCTGTTAAAAGAATAACTTAATGTAGTTACGACTCAATGCGCAGTGGAAATGGTAACGCAACAACACGTGTATGACGTGTCTTGTGGTAAAACTGCCGACCAATCAAAATGCAGTGGGAAGAGATCTCTGGATTTGGATCCAGCTCCGCCCCTGGATCTGAATCCAACCCTGCCCCTGGATGTCGTGTTCTGCAGTGAGGCGCTACTGAAACTCTTTGGTTATTTTTAGCGGGATGCTAATGGTCTAATCAGATTCAATGGATTGTGCTAAGCTATGCTAAAAGTGCTAGTTCCAGAACCGAAGGTCAGCTGAATGGATTTCAAAACAGTAAGAATGAAATGTTTAACTCTAGGGGAGCTGGAAAATTAGCCTATTTTCAAAAAAAAGTGGAATGTACCTTTAAGAGATGCTGAATGGGAAACAGGGCACAACACTCCAGGACCATTAAGGTAATATAAAAAACACTAAAATAAAATGTACAAAACAACTGAAAATGAACTGAACATTAATAATCAACAAAAAAGCATTTATTTGTGTGATCGTGATGATAAAACAACATGACCCGTGTCTCTGTTTGGGAGAAGACATCCCACATGCAGATTGCACTAAGACGTGCAATGCCAGTAAGGTTACTCATACTGGTAAGAAACATAAGCATTAGTAAATGAATTAAATCACATTAACTCAAAATTAGCAGTTTTTCAGCATTTATTGATTAACTAATGTTAACAGTTATAATACTTGATTTGAAAAATGTATTAGTAAATGTTTAAATTCACATGAAATAAGCTTTTTAAATGCTGTGGAAGTATTGGTTAATTCATGTTAGCTAATGCATCAACAACCTTATAGTAAAGTGTTTCTGCGATATAAAAACCCCAAGGCTCTAAAAAATAACAAAATGAAAGATGAGCAAACTAAACATTAAAGGAATGTCAACAGGCCGCTTTTGAAATACCAGCTTAGCATGACTTCAAGATGACAGAAGAAGCGATCCGGAGAAAACTGAAGACCGAGGCACAGTAGGGAAAAGCATTTTCCACGGCACTATAGAATAGCCAAGGACTTTAAGATGAGGGCGAAAGGGGATATGAGCTCTGTGCACGAGGGGCCGACGCCAACACAGAGATGAGAGGAAGAGAGAGTCGAGCAGAGAGAAACTGGCTGTTCCTCAGTGTAATGAGAAAAATAACTGCATGATTTGGATCCACACATTGGCTTAGAGGACACGGTCCCCAGTTTCTGGCCACTCGAAATGAATGGCTCTGGGTTTTTAGCCGGCTGCCAAATCAAATAAATTTATTCGAACGCACAGGAAAAGCATAAACAAGAAAACCGATGGATATCAGAAACATTTTTCACATTAAAGCCCCGCTGGGTAAATTAGTAATGACTCATAATGGCAGAACCCTTCACATGGGAGGCTGCTCCAAAGATACTCCATTAGGATGGCAATTATTAACCGCTACATTAAAACTGTGTGTGTGTGTGTGTGTGTGTGTTAAATTGAGATACCGTACATCCACGCCTCAGTGTCTAACAAATATTGTGTCATTCTCTGCCTTTGATCGACAGAGTGGAACTTAATATAATTAAAAGTCAGTGTCATATTTCCTATGAGACAGACACTTGCATCTCAGCGGCTTACTTTGGAAGTCAATGGTTACAATCAGCTGTGTGCTTACCATCATTTATCAAAAAATCTTTTTTCTTTGTTTATCAGAAAATAAATTCATATATTTTTGGGTGAACTATCCCTTTAATCAGTTTCCATAAAGGCACACCGTACAGTACCTTATAGACATACAAATAATATTTGTATGTGTGCTTCCTCCCTTGGGATCAAACCCATGACCTTTGCTTGCTAATGCAATCTAACAATATTTGTCCTAGAGTCCAAGAAAATGGGACAAGCCTAAAATGACCGACATAAAAGTCAAACGTGGGTGAAACAAGATCAAATATGCTTTAAATAAATCAGGAGCTCATTACAGAGTGAAACCCCAGTGTGCAGAACATGGTAATACACCAGAGGTTCAGAGTAAGAACAGAGGATGTTATCTGGAAAATGGCAGGAAGCATGCAAAAAGAGATTGATATTATTACAACCCAATGTTTATTTCTCATCCAAGCTGAAGTGTAGAAATATTTTCTACTATGTTTGCATATAATGCAGAGAGAGTCAACAAGACTGTTCTTTCTTACCCAGAAAACCTTTTTTTAAAACTCAACTGTAATTTCTTAAAACAGCAGGAGACAATTTGGTAACCGAAGATAAGCGTAAAACTATGACAAAGCAATTACGAAACAATAAACAGTAAATGGTGTGCTGAATCTGTGTGTGTAGCTTGGTGCCGAAAGGTTTAATTGCTTCTCAATGGGACACTTCACTCACCGATTAGGTTGGAGCGGCCGTCTCCCAGCGGGTAGCGCTGATATCGTGACACAGGAAAGGGAGGCAGCTTGTGGAACTGGGAATGCAGCAGGGGCTCGAGTCTAGATGCCGAAGGGTCAGAGGGGTAAAACAGGTTGAAGATTTGAGAACACGCAGGCCGGAGCTGAGACACTGCGGGATAGAGGATGTGTGGGGGAATAAAAAGATGGAAAAGTTTTAGTTAAACCAATTTGACCTAAAGCACTGTCAAAATTCAATGCACATATGATTAAAGGAAAACACCACAGTTTTTTTCAATATTTTACTATGTTCTTACCTCAACTTAGATGAATTAATACATACCCTTTTTTTTCAATGCGTACACTTAATCTTTGTACAGCATGTCTTGAATGTGTTAGCATTTAGCCTAGCCCCATTCATTCCTTAGGATCCAAACAGGGATGTATTTTGAAGCCACCAAACACTTCCATGTTTTCCCAATTTAAAGATCAGTAGTGATGATGTAACTGCGCGCCAAGGAAAGTGCTGCAAACTAAGTGCTCTTCCGCCATACTATATAGTTCTCATTTTTTAAAAATCACCACGTTTTATTTTGTGCCACCATACTTACTCACGTAACTACTTATGTAAGAGTCTTTAAATAGGGAAAACATGGAAGTGTTTGGTGGCTTCTAAATTCATCCCTGTTTGGATCCTAATGAATGAATGGGGCTAGGCTAAATGCTAGCACATTCACGACACGCTGTACAAATATTAAGTGCATACATTGAAAAAAGATAGGGATGTATTAATTTATTTAAGTTGAGGTAGGAACATAGCAAAATATTGAAAAACGGTGGTGTTTTCCTTTAAGAATTCTGGGAAAACGTTTTTTTATGAATGATAAACAAAGAAATGGCAGTGAATGTCAGGACAGGACAGTGTGCCCTAGATCATAAATTGGAGTCTGTGATTTACACTAACCCTGGACAGCAGGCAGCACGGTACGTCTCATGGCCAACACCAGTCCAAGAGGACAGCCCAGAAAAAAACAATCTGATACCTCAAAGTCAAAGCGACCTGGATTCAATACCAGATTGGTGCCGCTGCCTGGTCTCAGATCTGTTCCATCTTGTATTAGACTGCAAACACAAATATGTACTTATAAGTACAAATATGACATTTTCAGGAAAAAAGTTATGCCTACACAAGACAAAGAGTATTATGGGAAGGTTATCAGTTTTGAGCATGATTACCCTTCTCAAAACATCAGTGGTGGTCCCCACCAGCATTGGCTGTATTCTGAATGCTGGTCCTCAGCATGAGATTCTGATGTTCCCAGTCTCCTGTGTACTTCTCAGCTAACTTAAGTCTCTGAGGTCGATGTGACCATGATGGTAGCTACCATTTATCAGCTAATTACTATTACACAAGCTGGAGAATGACATACCGAACTAGTCAAGCATGAACATTTACAATGGTCTTAGCTGCTGCTCTTTTCAGCAGTTTAATTGTGATTTCATTTGCATTAAACAGACACTTTTAAACAGCAGGACCTACAGTATATTCCAGGTGTGCACTTTATCAGCACGTGTTTGCACTGAAAAATTAACCTATGGTCTTGCTCATGGTACCCTCTCTAAAAATCTAATTTTGCCACCAATGGATTATAGAAAGAAACACTGGGCATCCTTCATGACTTCATAAGTTTCTGTGTACATTGTTCTGAAAATAAGTCACTTGCGATAAAGAGTATGTGCTATATCACTTTATTTTGGTTAAAGTCAATATATACTATACCTATACTTTTTGTATAGGTGTCACAAACAGTGACTCGTGCTTCATCAACAAGATCCGCTTTAAATGACAACAAGTCAACAATATTTGTCGACTTTTGACATCTCCGCCTTCTTTTTGCATTCTTTTGTTACTATGTCACGCTACAACACAATGACAGGAAAGCTGCTAAAGACTTTGACTGGCTATCTCACCTCAGTCATAGTGTGAAAAGGATGGGGTGTGCGGGGTATACAGGGCTCCAGGGATAGATGATTGGGCTAGAGACATGAGAGAGCTGAGGTGTATGGATGAGTCAAGTGATAAGTCTCCCTCAGGACCAGAGCTATCAGACGTGTGTGGAAATCATTGTCTAGTATATCTCACTTGACTATATAAAGACCAAATACATTGTAGTTAAAGCTGTGGTTAAAGCTCAGTGTTGGTAATGAAAAGCTTCCTGGATCAAATCTCGCAAGAAGCAATGAACCATCACCATTGTACCCTAAAACAAGCCACTTACTGTAACCCCAAGTTGCTTTAGGTGTACAGTAGTGTTCCTTTGATAACTGTAGGAAAGCGACAAAAAAATTAATGTCCAAGTGTGACAAGGTACATCCTCAGTGCTTTTTGAAGCCATCAAGCATGCAATGAGCAAATATTTCTTGTGGATATTGTTTTGCCTCCTTGATTTTACTTTTTTTGTTTCTTTGTAGTTTCTTGGGCTTTTGTACCTTTGTGCACTTTTATATATATATATCCATGCATGATTTTTGTGTTTGTTCAACTTGTATAGTGCACTTTAAAGTGCACCCATTTCATTGCTAAAAACAACGTTATTTTGGGAATTTGGTATAGACCCTTTTACAGCTCATGTGATCAAATAGCCTGCGCGCGCATTTGGGCAACAGAAGTGGTGTTATTCCCCACTGGTTCCAACGTGTTAGCAACTCAAAAAGTTTATTAAAATGGTTTCCCAGCATCAAAATGTCTGGTTGTTGCGTTTGGTTGCACTAATATATAATATACTAATATACGTATGTATCTGACAACTTTATATTTGGCCATCTGCTAACGTCTTCCATCCACTCCACTATAGTACACGGATATGGTTGCTGTGTTGAAAAAGTTGATAAAGTCAACTTTTTAAAATAACTTTCTCAATCTGTGTTGCTTCGCTGCTGACTTGACTTAAATTTTAATGCACCATCCAAGTCATTTGAGTCCATTTTGCTGTCATTTAATGTTAGATAGCCTGTTTGCGTCTCATTGTCGGAAATAACTTCATGGTTGAAGAGCTTTAGGCAAAAATGCAACCAGGTTAAATAAAAATGCCCCCTAAATTCAAGACAATTAAAGGACAAGTTCGGTATTTTACACTTAAAGCCCTGTTTTGAGATTGTTTATGATGAAATAGAACGGTTTTGACTGAAATTTGGACATATGCGGCTGCCCCGAGAATTTTCGCGTGTTTGTGTTTCAGCTCAGACCTCTACAATGGGTTTAATGGTGCACTGGAACAATCCTTCCTAAAATGCATTAAACTTTTATTTACAAAGATGTGAAACTCACCGAGTGCTCAGGGGTGTTCACTGATATGCTCACACAAAAGTCGCTGCAAAATATACATTCCAACAGGTTTTATCGTAGTTTTTACCAACTCCATTGACATGTATTAGATGTGCTGTGAGGTACGGTATTACTCCGCGCCGTGAACTTTGTTTCTATTCTTGCAATTGGCAATGGCAGATTAGCGCCACCACCTGGGCTGGAGTGTCTATTATTCAAGCTCTCAACGGAAGATTATACGGGTGTGAGGCGTTTGGAAAAATAGGTCCACAAGTTAACAACGAATGCTAAAACAGCTGTTGGAAAGCATCTTTTGCAGCTATTTTTGTGTGAGCATATCAGTAAACACCCCTGACCACTCGGTGAGTTTCACGTTTTTGTAAACGAAAGTTTAATGCATTTTAGGAAGGATTGTTCAAGTGCACCATTAAACCCATTGTAGAGGCGGGACGGCGAAACCCTGAAAATACTCAGGGCAGCCGCATATGTCGAAATTTCTGTCAAAACCGTTCCATTTCACCATAAACAATCTGAAAACAGGGCTTTAAGTGTAAAATACCGAACTTGTCCTTTAAGGGCCAATATGACCCTTTACAACAAGACATTATCAAAATGTGAAAATTAAAGTGTCGATGACAGCATAACATTCTGTTCCCATTGCATCAGGTTACTTTTTACACATAATTTTTGCAGCATTGAGCATTACAACCAATCACAGTTGTGCATGTTGAGTGGATAAATGTAATAGCCAATCAGTAGCGTTTAAATGGGTTTTCAGAGCAATAAAATAATTTGGTTACAGCATGCCGAGCCTTTTATAACTTATCATAAACAACAGGGTGCAGATGCAAATAGAGATTCATTGTACTGTGAAGTCAGAATTATTATTATTATATAGAAGCAGAAATGAGTCATTGACTGTTTCAGTGTTGTTTTCTGGCTTTCTTTATATTTTTTCACAGTCATTCATGCATGAAAAAGCAATATAATAACTCATAAACTACTCAACTTGTTAAAACCTTGTTTTTAAATGTATTATATTCTAATTTTGTGCAAATATATATATATTGCCCACCAAGAATATCTGCCAGCCCAGCCTTTTATAGCCAGCAACAACAGGCTCTTGCAGGGAGCCCTGGTAGATCGAGACCTATCGACACTGAAGGTGAACTCCCTACATTTCAAACTCTTTAATAACGTCAAGCTGTGGTGGGTGTAGTTTTTTTTTTGCGACTTTAGCAGTGAAAATTACATATTATGCCTTAAGAGGGCCAATATTATTCCCATTATTACAAGATGTAATATAAGTCTCTGGTGTGCCTAGAATGTGTCTGTGAAGTTTAGATCAACATAACTCAAAAGATCATTTGTTATAACATGTCCAAAATGCCCCTATTTAGACACTTTGACCTACTGAAAGTCACTCTGGATAAATGTGTGTGCTTAATGACATTGTACAACAGTATAAAATGATACCATCAATTGCTTGCTCTAAATGATGGCGAAGACATGACGCTTCAGTACACAGGAAGCTCAATACAGGAGCTCTGCTGGAGTCCTGCGACAAGAGCCATACCAAATAAATCTCACTTGTCACATCAATGCCCCACTAAATAATGATTAAAAAAAGATTAGAAGTGGATTGCTTGGTCCTTGGTGCCGCTGTGCCATTGAGCAACTTCTGCAGAAAAAGCTTCAGTCTGTCGGTGCCTATTCGTGTACACGCAGACCGACTGTGACTCAGTCTATTAATAGCACTGCAGGCAGGCAGACGCGACATGCCATCACGCAGCCAATATTGATAAACAGAAACGCAGCGAAGCGTGACGTATATACGGATGGCGTGGCCAGGAGGACACATCTGGGTAATCCTGTTCTGGCTTCTTATTGCAAAAAGAAAAACATTCATAAGAAAGACTATAGATGCCAACATGGTTGAAAAAAGCATTTCTATGAAGGTTAAACAAGCTTATTTAGCTGTGGCCTGTGTTTCTGAAGGTGTGCTGTACCTGCTGAGGAACGGGTGATGCTGACTGCTGGAGGAGTCTCCATCGAACGAGTCGCTCTGTTTGCGGTTAAGCGGGGTTTTCCTGCTCCGGGTTTCGCTTGGGGCGGAAAGGTCTATGTTGCTTCTGCTGAGTCGCTTGCTGGAGTTCAGTCTCGGACTGACCTCAGGGTTGTCCTGAGTGGCCAGGATAAGAATTACTATTTGTACATAAGCAAATACAGGACTGTGCAAAAGTACTGTGCTTTTCCATTGCATAGTACCGCCCGGTACAGCTCACTTTTTGGGGGATTTTCCACTGTGTACCAACACTGTAAAAAATATGCAGCAACATATATTTTTATGTTACTTTAACTTAACAAATTAAGTTAAACAATTTCAACTTGTTTTTATCAGTTATGTCAAATCATCACATATCAAAACTAGCAAAAATAGCAGGCTGTTACGCTGCATTTTTTTTACAGTGTACCTGATACTTTTTTAGTACAAGCTTGGTTGAGGTTCTAAGCAATAATAAAACATGACATGTAAACACTGCTACTATTTGGTTACTATAACACTGCAACAAAAAAATCTAATGGTGGCATGGTTGCCGAAGACTTTTACACAGTACTGTATGCCTTCTGCTTTCACACAACAGGATTTCATTATAAGAGTACACTATCTTATCAAATCTGAGTGCTTGAAGGCACAGCGTACAGTGTATGCCCTGTGATAAATGACACCAGATTGAAAACAGTATTGCTCAGTCTATGCTCTTTAATAGATCAAGAGAATGAATGGAATTCTCAGTTATGTTATCCCTATAATAACTCAGATGTCGTAATACTCATTTGAAAAATTATTATTATTATATCACTGTATATACATCAAATCTGAGATGCAACTGTTCTTTTAATCTCATTATTGTTTAATAGAAAAAAATGAGGTATTAAAAACAATTTTCTAACTTTACAGAAATCACTCAGTAAGCATTGAATATAAAGAATTTAAAAAGATAGAGACATTATTCAATAAACGGTTTACATGCAACTTCATGCATTTGTAATTACATTTTGTATATTTTTGCCTACAGGTAAATTGCCTCATCCATATTATTTTAAAGTCCCTGTAAAGTCAATCAAGAAAATTGTTTCTAACCATGTTATTAATGTTAGAAAGGTATTGTTGAAACATGCCACAAAGACAATAAACTATGTAGTACTGAATTGCAGAGATCGTTAAACAGTTTTCCCCATTTCTGAGTTCAGGATTTTTTAGACGAGCCACTGCGCATGGCCTTGCCCCTGACACAATCGCGAGCATCCATTGAGGTTGTAACGGTATTTAAAAGTTGAAATATCCCATAAATCTTGTCTATTGTTTAAATTGTTTAATTGACAATTCTGTATTATGGTAAATGAACTGCATTTATATAGCGCTTTCATAGACCGATGGCCATACAAAGCACTTTACAATTTGCCTCACATTCACCCATTAACTCCCACATTCATACACCGAATTCATACGTATTATTCTTACATACATTTCTTTTATTCATGTATGTTTATTCTTTGTCATTTGTTTTAGTGTGTCTGTCTTCTGTAGCTCTGACACAAAAACAAATTGCAAATTTAGCAATAAAACATGCATGTCTATTTGTATCTGTATTTTTATGTATACATGTAAATTACTACTATAAAAGAGCACTATTATTATTATATATATTATTATATATTTTTATATTTTATTCTATTCAATTTTTTTATTCGATTCAATTATATTCGATTCTATTTTATTAATTTCTATTATTTTCAATATTTTTTTTCTATTTTATTTTTTTCTATTCTATTCTATTCTATTCTATTCTATTCTTTTCTTTATTTATGTATTTATTTATAGATTTATTTATGTATTTATTTATTCGATTCGATTATTTATTTATTTATTGTATTGTATTGTATTTTCTATTCTATTTTTTATTTGTTCTATTCTATTCTATTCTATTCTTTTTTATTCTTTTTGATTCTATTCTATTCTATTTTTTCTATTTGATTCTATTCTATTCTATTTTATTAATTTATATTATTTTCTATTCTATTCTATTCTATTCTATTCTATTCTATTCTATTCTATTCTATTCTATTCTATTCTATTTTCCATTCAATTATTTATTTATTTATTTATTTATTCTATTTTATTCCATTCTATTTTCTATTCGATTTGATTATTTATGTATTTATTTGTTTTTTATTCCATTCTATTCTATTCTATTCTATTCTATTTTATTTTTTAATTCTATTCTATTATATTTTTATTTTATTTTTTAATTCTATTCTATTCTATAATATTCCATTCCATTCTATTTTTTATTCAATTTGAATATTTATTCTATTCTATTCTATTCTATTCTATTCTATTCTATTCTATCCTATTCTATTCTATTCTATTCTATTCTATTCTATTCTATTCTATTCTTTTCTATTTTTATTTTTTAATTCTATTCTATTCTATTCTATTTTTTTTATTCTATTCTATCCTATTCTATTCTATTCTATTCTTTTCTATTTTTATTTTTTAATTCTATTCTATTCTATTCTATTTTTATTTAAATTTTTTAAACCTATTCTATTCTACTCTATTTTTATTTTATTTTTTATTTTTATTCTATTCTATTTTTATTTTATTTTTTATTTTATTCTATTCTATTCTATTCTATTCTATTCTATTCTATTCTATTTTTATTTTATTTTTTAATTCTATTCTATTCTATTCTATTCTATTCTATTCTATTCTATTCTGATGCAAAGAATGATTCAGTGTGTTGATGTACATACCTTTAAATTCTCTGTGCTGTCATATCGGCTGTTGTGGATTGGGCTGTTACTGAAGCAGAGAGCATCAAAACACAGCACACCTCCTACACAATCACCCAGCAGACACACCTGGACACACACAAACAAACAAACACACACAAACACAAAAAGTGAAGAAGAATCAGTTTATTACGATGCACAATCATCACAGTCAGGCAATCTCAGGATTGCTTGATGATAGCTCAACCTACAGCGCATAACGACAGTCAACAACACTTTGCATAAACAATGTAGAAACAACACAGCTGCAACTCATCATATTTTTGTCTGCTGTTTTGTTTGATGATTAGCTGTTTCTTCACAGTGGGCTCAAATACCAATAAATGGCACAAGCAAACAAATCCACAGGTCTTATTATCTTGTAACAACAGATGAGACCGTGCCACATTGTATTTTCAAACAAAAATGATTAATGCAAGGCAATGCTTTGTCAAACGCAGCCCAATATTACACACCAAAATCAGAGGGCTTGTATGTTACTCAGGCTTTATTTAAATGCTCCTCGGAGCATCAGCACTTGACACAGCCCATAACCGGCGTTCAACACTTCAGGAGATCATTGTGCGTACTGAATAGACAGGAGAACGTTATTGAATTAATCATGTGAGATTATGGAGTAAGGCAAGTGGAAAGACACCCCCTACACACATCTTTTTTGTCCAAAATGACTCATCAGTGATGAGTCACTGGCCCTGTCAGAGACTCGCACACCCATCCTGTTACTTCTCCGGATGCTGTTTGTCTCTCGAATAATTCACCGATAAATGAGCACTGTCATTATTTACTCACCCTCGCGTCTTTTCAAACCAACATGACTTTATTTCTTTCATAGGCACACAAATGGAGAGATAATGAGGAATTATAATAATCAATGTGTTTCATGTAACCACAATCAAGCTTAGAAGAACTGAGACATTTTAGGATCTCACTAAAGGACTATGGAAGCTACAGTATTTTAAATGAATCTTTCTTCCAAGTCATATGGTCCACTTTTATGCTGCCTTTGTGTCATTTTGATTAAAAAAGGCACAGGCATAAAGATGGTAAATCATAAAAATAATCTTTTTTGATACAAAATGAAAATTGATCTGGGACCACCTTAACCTGCACAAGGTCAAACTTGTTCACTGCAGATCAAACATAAATCCATGATTTACAAATGTAAAAAGGTCTAAGTTAAGACCACACAAAGGTTACTCACCTGGCCTGTGAACCCTTGCCCTTCTGGACATTGGAGAAAGCTGTGGTAGACCTGGTTGGCACGTGCGATGACGGTACCCACTGCATCTTGGTAGTGCGGGGCAGCTATAGCAAGTAGAGGTAAGGCGGCCAGAGGGAGATGATCAACACTGCTGGACACACAACTTTCATCATAGCTGTAAGGATTCAAGCTGGAAGAGAAAATCATTTGATTATCTATATCATCTTTTTCTTTCTTATTCTCAGTATTTGTACTTGGTTAACCAGCATGTATTGTTGGTAAACAGCATTATGATGCTGGTCCACATGCCAGAGCAGCACCAGCAAAAAAAGCCTTTTATATCAGATGCGAATAGGAATTGATGAGACTCACTACCAGTGAGAAAACCAAGGTGCTTTATCATGCTGCAGTGCATGAGTGTGCATTCATGTGTGCATGACTCTACATCACAAAAAAGTGAAAGATTGCCTCCATCGTTGTCTCCTTGAACATCTGTGCTAAGCCCAGAGCTATCGATCAGGCATGGCAATTAGCAACCTGAAGGCACTCACAAAGAGACAGCGGTGTTCAGGGCAGGACCGTTTATAATGGAGGAGAGTGCTTCCTCCTTAGAGACCAGCCAGGTCTGGGGCAGAAGATCTGGAGTAAAAGCGGTAAAATGCCACCTAGTGGCAAAATGACCATGATGTGCCGCAAGGAGTGCCTCTATGGAATTCCCAGGAGGAAAGACGTTGTTTGCTGGAGTGTGGCATTGCTGCTCAATGATAAATTGACTGTTGAAAGTGACCACAAATGGATCTGGCTGATGAGGACCTGGTAAGCAGCGGTTGTGAGCATCTCTTATTTTCGGTCCCTCACCGTGTGCGCCTTTCATGCTGTATCTATCCAAACATTTTACCCTTAAATTGTGTCCTGATGGTGGCCTGTCCTCTGACTCCTGACAAGGGCAAGGCTAATGTGCTATCATCCCATGAAAACAACAGTTCCTGTCGTGTTTACATGAACTTACTGGCTGGAGAAGGACAAAACCATTACAGTAACAAGCCTGTGGACCAGAGGCCAGCCCAATTAGACACGGTTCACAGCAGGAGAGGGTTCAAAGAGCGCCTCCAAACTGCCCCCTCACCCAGCATTCATTATTTATTTACAGTCATGTAATTAATTTTGGGTCCATGCGAGCAGCTGGTGCTGTGGCTGAGGATGCTGTACCTCCTGGGCAGGGCTAAACTAATATCACCGGCTAGCAAAGTGGCAATGACGTCTAATTTAAAACGAGGCGAATCTGAATGGCAAACCAGTCATTTTAGGTAATGACTGTCCTTTCTGAGATTTTATGGCTGTCTCACCGAGTGTAACCTTGAAGGCTGTGCTTTAAATTCAAATGGCTGGGTAGGAAATGATTCTGAAAAACAAACCATCCGCACACAACAAACTACAGTGTGGTACAAAATGTAGGCTAAAAAACAGTTTGAACACACATGAAAACAATAGTACATGTGAAACAGCGGCTTAGGTTGAATATGAATATATTATTAAAAAGGCTTTTATTCTGAGCTGTCAACACACCTTACCGGAGATTAGTATAAATGCTCAGCAAAGAGAGAACAAAGAAAAGAGCACTTTGAACTGTGCTGTTTGTTATAAAATATTAATGCTGGTATTTGTCTGGTTTCCCTCCCTAACACTGGGAATACTAAATTGCTACAAGCGGGCTAACTTTGATCCATTTAAAGCTTGAACAAAATTTTTTCAAAAATACCCACTGTGTACTTGACTGCCCATGCAAACTGACGTTTCCTAGTAGGTATAGCATTGTATTAGCAGTGTAAAAGGATGCAGATGTGATTCCATGGGGAACCACAAACATGCAAAAGCATGCAAAAACATGCCAGATGTAAAAATATACCTAACATCAGTGTTGGAGGTAACGCATTACAAGTAATGTGCATTGCGTAATAATATTACTTTTCTGAAGTAACAAGTAAAGTAACGCATTCATTTATAAATGTACACATTAGTATTTGAGTTACTTGGGGTTTAATACTGAAGGATGTGACCCCAGTACTCTTAAATGCAACCTCTTATCTCCCTCTCTACACAAATGAAGACCCCTGCACTTCCCGCTAGCTTGCTCCACGGGCTATGACTGCCTGCCGGGTCTCGAAATAGCCAAGATCAAGCTGAGAAAGGGCAGAGGAAAGATTTTTGATCAATAAAGGACCTTTAGACTGCCAAAAAGCTTTTGCACAAACACAAGCACGATTCGAAACTTAAGTTTCCTTTCACAAACACTGCTGCATGAGTAAAATCTTACTAGAGATCTCATTTGTAAACCTTATTTGTGCTCGCTTCAAACCATCTTGTTTCCCGGGAGCAACAGGAGTCAGATAAAAGATATTTATCTGAAAAGCCTTTGTAAGCTGCATTTTTCAATCCCTCAATCAACTTAACCTTGGAAATGGTAAATATTTCCTTTTCCTTTCCATGATGTCAGGGAGATAGCAAGCCGCAGTGGGTATAAAGCACTGGTATTCAAGGTAAAGT
This sequence comes from Paramisgurnus dabryanus, assembly GCF_030506205.2. Classification (NCBI taxonomy): domain Eukaryota; kingdom Metazoa; phylum Chordata; class Actinopteri; order Cypriniformes; family Cobitidae; genus Paramisgurnus; species Paramisgurnus dabryanus. Next base: position 22,923,766 of record NC_133344.1, on the reverse strand, counting down.
GTGCACATTTTTTATTACATTACACATTAAATGTGTGAGAGTTTAAGCTTTGTGAAACTACAGAAATTAGCATCCATTTAAGTGTATGAATGGGTAGAGGTGGGGACAAATTCGCATATTCATCTATGGTCCAAGTGGTCCGATTAAGTAAAGGTGAAGATTAATCTGCATATTTATAGACACTGAATGAGGGAACTGCAATCAAGCTGTTTTTAAGAATGTAGAAATTACTTTTACATGTACTAAAAACTTTAATATATGCCATTATGATGCTAAAAAATCAGTTTAAGTGATAAAATGATTGATAACACGGATACTCAGCTTTACTTATTTGTAAGAAAAGACTTAGTTTTGAGTACTTTACTACAGAATCCTATAGACGGTTTCAGCAGTAACAACATAAACAAGCTGCTGTCGCGGTCCGCAAGTAACTTCCGGTAAACTCCGCTAATAATAAATAACAACGAAGTACTTTAAACGTAGTTTATTTATATAACAAGCAAAAAAACAACAACACGCAGATTACCTAGGAGACCAAAACATTTGTTATTTTCGACAAGGAATTTGTTCAAGAGATCAGTTTAGCAACTAGTCAGACCATTAAAAAAAACGAAACCGGAAGTAAAGTTCGGATCCAGACGTGTATCACGTGCGTCCGATGAAACCGTCTATACAGAATAAGATCTGTATTCAAAAAGGGTCCATTTTGATTGTCGCATTTATCTCACTAAATGAAAAGGGCCCATGTATTAGCCGTAACTAATGCAAACATGGACTAAAATGTTGCCTTGTCCAAAACCAGAGGAGAAATACTAAAAAGTCCACCTCACAGGTGGCCCTCGTGAGACAAATTAGTATCCACCTATTCCCAATCCGACTTAAGACAAAGCCTTGAATTGTTTTACTCCAGGAATCAGGTATTTAATTGAATTGCGCACTGTGTTTTGGAGATAGAAAATCAATGTGGAAGCTTTTTGTCCAAGATGCTAATTGAAAACGCTGTGTGGAAGCAGAAAACAAAGGTTTATAACATTTCTCTCTTCCGTCTGCCCAAGAACACTATAGCGAGTGTATGTTTGTGATGCCTGAACCACAGTTTTACACAAACACAGGCTATAAGAGCACCTCATTAAAAGAGGGAACTCATTATCGGCTATGAAAGCTTGGCAGGATGGTCGCTGGTCTCAAAGCCAAATCCCAATGCTCTTACACAGAGGAAATGGAAACATACATGCATAAACGCTGTATTGGCAGAGGATGTTTGTTTGATATACAGGAGGAGCTGGAAACACCATCTGTTTACATCTGTGCTGTCTGTCAATGAGGAGAGCAGAGAGCCCTGACATACAAAAAATTATATTTGGCGGATTAGATAACGTATTGTATTATTTTCATGACAATTAAAAGGATAGTTCACCCAAATATGAAAATTCTGTCATTATTTACTCTTAATTTGTTACAAACCTGTATAAATTTCTGTGTTTTGCTGAACACAACGATATTTGCAATCAAGCAGGATGCAGGAGCACCACTGACTTTTCTGTTTTCTGCTTGATTTACTTAAAAAAAGATGCACGTCTTTGTAACAACTTTTTACATTTTCTATTTGTCGAAATATAATTAACACTTTTTATGTCTCGATATAGAGGGGAAGGAACATGATGTCACCATTGGCGGTTACGCCCTCTGAGTGGCAAAAGACAGAGCGGAAGATTTTGTGTACAGTGTGAAATCAGCGAAAACACGGGGGGATACGCGTCTAAATGTGAAAAACTGTTGTGCGACAGATTTAACAAGAATTTGAAGCTATTGTTTAACACAGTGGTTCTCAATTCCAGTCCTCGGGACCCCCCTCCAGAATTTTTTAGATGTCTCCTTATATAAAAACACCTGATTTCACTCATCAAGCTCCTTAATTAACACACTAACAAGCTGATGAACTGAATCAGGTGTTTCATATAAGGAGACATCTAAAACATTCTGGAGGGGGGTCCCGAGGACTGGAATTGAGAACCACTGGTTTAACAGACTGCCAAAAAACACTGAAAGGAGAAGTAAATGGATCGTCCATGCCAACGTCCACTGACCACAGGTGGGTTGACAAGTTGCTAGGGTCACTATCAATCCAACTAAATTTAATTAATAATTGTCAATTATATTGACATTTTTGCGGCCGCTGCTAGAACAGCCAGCCATTTTGGGTGAGCGACAGCATTAACATAGCGTGAAAAATGCGTCTAAAATGGGAAAAGTAGTTGTGTGACGACGGTGCTAACAGATTAAAAAAAAAAACATTTGGAGCGGTGTTTTTCCAGACTGCAAAAAGGAGAAGTAAATCAGTGGCAGTATATGTCAGGTATGTCAAATTTTGGGATAAAAAATCTTATAAAAATACACCAATGAATACTCTTATTCTTTGTAATTGCAAAGTTTTGTCAGTGAGCCTTCATTAAAAAACATCTATTATGATAAGCATTGTGTTCTACAAAGGTGGGATGGTTTAAGTGTTATAAAGACAAACAGGCAATGTCTGACTATTTTCCAATTTCCACAGACTACTGGTTGTTTGGCAAGTTGTTAGGATCACTTTTAAGGCCAACTAAATTTTAAGCTGATAATAGTCAGTTTTACTAGCGTTTTTCGTAGTAGCCGCTACAAAAACCAGCAGTTTCGTTGAATGTTTTGCCACTCAACAGGGCGAGTTCCAGCGTGGTCATGTGGTCCGTAACATTTTACTGTTAATAGTACAAATTTAATTACATAACATTTACATCCACCCAGATGTATTTTTTCAATGTTCCATAGTGTAAAAAGTGAAAAGTAGGATCAACTTTAAAAATTACTTAAATTGCAGTGGTGGCCGGTGACTTCTCCTCCGAGAGGCAGGAATTCAAAATATGTGTCATGTAAACATATGTGCATCATGCGTATGCTCACTTTCACAAAATGCTCGCAAGACTTACTTATCACTAAACTGATTATACATGAGATTAAATGAGTATCTGGCAAACACAAGCATTTTTATCATAAACCCCTTCGAAGCGTCAGCAGGCACGTATTTTGATGCGTGATGCACATAGGTTCACATGACACAGCGAACACATATTTTGATATGACAAGCAACACACATGACTGGCTAAACATGTGCTTTGACAAACTTCGTAGTCATGCGCCCACAAAAGTCACCGGCCGCCACTGTTCAATTAGTAACACCTATCACTTTTTTTTACTTAAAATTTTACTTTAGGTTTCACATTTTTTAGGTGTTACCAATTGAAGTATTTAATCCAACTTTTCACTTTTTAAAGTGTAGGAAAAATAATACTATGGAAGTCGATGGTACTTATAAACTGGTTACAAAATATTTCCCACAATATCTTCCTTAATCTTTAGCAGAACAAATTCATACAGGTTTGGAACAACTTGAGGGGGAGTAAAAGTTGACAGTATTTATATTTTTGGGTGAATTATCTCTTTAGCCATAACCACTATGGTATATTATTATATATGTAAGGTTTACTTTCAAATATTCGTGTAGATGTGATCTGCACGTTTAAAAATAACCTGCAAGCACTTTTGTGCATTTTACACAAAAGTTTAAAACTTTTATATTATAAACTAAAAATAGTCCAGTTGTGCTCCCACCACAGTTAAAGCAGTGAATGGGGCATTAATTATTAATGGTTGCAGGCCCTATAAGAGCCTGCCAGGGAATAGAGAACATGACGATGAAATCATGGTGTAAAGTGTATAAAGTGAGTCAGAGGTTAGATGTTTTGGGGCATCCCAGCTTTGTTGTTCGAACAGTAAAATCTGTACTTTTTGGCACCTTGAACACTTGTCTGAGAGACTTTGATATTCCACAACACCATTTTTATAATCCATCAAAATACTCAACAAGAATGCTCACAAATAACTGCAATGAAAATTAGTAAAATGTCTCTAATTGTCATTAAAATCATGTCAAAGGAAAATAAGAAAAAAAATATTTTAATATGCAAGATTTTACAGATTTTTTTACAAGGGTGAAATATAACTTTCACAGGTACTCGACTGCATTTTCAAGATTCATCCGACTCACTGCTTGTGTCCAACAGGCTAAAAGAAACCAGCAGGATATAAAAACAACCGCACTTCTCTTCCTGGAGCACCACAGCCTCTTAATGTTGTTTTGGCAGATGCCGATCGAAGTATCTAAATCAACTGATCGTCTAAACCTACATTAGGGTGAGCGGGGGGAAAAAATGAAAAAGTGAGGTGCATGAACACAAAACATGGCATTCTGAGGGTGGGTAGGAGTGCATATTCTCACGAAAAACATGTGTGTTTATGTGCAAAAGTGTATAAAAGAAGCACTAACTATGATCTGATCCAGACAATTATTCAGTCTCTTCCTTTTAAATTTACTGTAAGTAAAATGATCATCCAAGCCTTTATTAGGCTGTGTGGGAAGGAAACAAAGTGAGGTGAAGTATTAATACTTATCCAGTTTCAGACTGGCTCATGTTCTCTGCGTTTATTTTTCCTTCTGGTTAATACCCATTGATGCTACAACCACTCAGAAAGGACAAATGCAGTTTGTATGTCACCTATGAACAGGATTTAGCATGTTGATCTCTGTGGTACCCGAGTGATTGACATTTTTTATTAGCTGCAGCGCCGTGGGAGAAGGCAGAGATTGCCATCACGTGATCAAAGCAGCTTTTCATATGTCTATGTTTGCTCTGCTCTGCTCAGCGACTTTATGGTGCTCCATCTTCACCGCTTCAGTGAGGTGATAAAAAAGCACAAAAAAGACACAAACGACCCACAGCTAAAGAAGAAATCTGCTATAGGCCTCTGTACAATTGAGGCTCTCTTGGATCCACTTTCACGGCTAAAAGAAGTCTATTCATTATGAAGTCAGATTTATGTGAAAAGCATTAGCTGTACACGCTTACTTGTGGCTGTCTTCTTTCCTCTTATTCATTTTCATTTCTTAGAAATGAATAACAATGCATAGGGCCGACAAAACTCATTAGGTCTTCTTAGACAAACAATTCAGGCTAAGCCTAAGCTTTCTATCTTTACTTTGTTCTACCTCAATGGGATAAAGAGATGTTATGAAGAAAGCGAAGCTATTTATGGATTACTTATAAATTCTACTTACGGCATCATGCTTAGGACTCTTCAGCTTGAAAATCAACATTTAAAAGTGCAGTGGCCGTAAAGGTGGTGGATTAAATATTTGGCACCATTAATGGAAAGATGTGTTAAACGTGTGCTGAATCATAATTTGTGTTGCAGAGGGACATAAATCTTCTTTAATGTGAAGTGTTTGATATCTATGAATGTCATCACCAAGTGAAATTTGTGATAACCTAAACACTCCATCGTCTCTCAGTGCTTGGTAAACTAATAATCCCACCCCAAACTCACACTATTTATGGGTTGTTTGGGACACATGAGTTTATACTTTTTAGGAAAATCAGTTTACAAAGATTGCTTATTGTGCTGGGAAATGCACAATTGTCTGAACACTGTGGACACACATAACCTTTATATTAAACCTCACTAATCTTCTAACAAGGATTTATAACTCGCTCTCATGAACAACTTTATCACGCCAGTTTCCCCTTAGGCTGCTCACATGACCTCACATGTATTTATGTGGCTTTGTATACTGTATGTACAAAAGAACATAACACACCAAGCCATGAAACATAATCAGCCCAACCCTTACAAAAACAGACAAGAACAGCGTTGCTTCAACAGAAAACTAAGACAATGGTGCTTATACTTTAAATGCTTACCATACTGTACTCTTATTTCACAACTCTCCAGTAACTGTAACTAGATCACCACTCTGGAATACTGTGCTATTTCATTTCTTATATATCTCTTAATAGTTTTGTATTTTCAAGTCTTCACATTTGTGATTTGAGAATTATATTATTTATTGCATTATATCAACCCTTGTATTTACCGTGGTATTTTCATTGGACTACAGCAGTTACTTACTTAGAAACAAGGGAGAAGGCCTCCGCACAGACAGCAGGGCACGGCACCAACTTGATAACCACGTGCTGAGCAGCAGTTTGGAAATGAGCTTGAGACACTTTGTCCAGCACTGATGACAGGGTGTTCACATCTGCAGCTTTAGCACCCGTATCGCCACCCGCTGGGTCTAGTATGTTCCCCCCATGAACGACCAACACCAAAACATGGGTCGGACACTTCTGGAGTACAGACACACAAAAAAATCAAACCACAATTTTATAGACAATATAAGTGCAATTTAAGTGTAGTGGGATCCAAAAGTGCTTAAATTTTCCATTTGTTTTAATTTCATGCTAATTACATTATCTGGATACAAATTTTTCATTCTGCTTTACTAACAACTTGCACTTAACATGAACTCTACAAGTTTGTACAAAGTATAAGGATTCATGACATTCCAGCATAATATAAGAATGTGCCCTAAAACACCTTGTGTGCTTTAATGAAAGAAAGCAAATCTGACTTGAAACTCAGGTTCATCGGGGTCAAAGTAACAAATTTGCTTATTTGATCTAATGAAAAGGTTGACATAAAATTGTAATTGTAATCTACAAACAGTTCACATTTACACATTTGGCAGATGCTTTTATGCAAAATAACGTTAGGCCAATTCACACTGATTTAACAAACACCAACAAACCAACATCAACAACATTCTGATTTAAAAAGAATGAGTTTGTTGGAGTTTGTTGGAGTGTATATTGTCTTTGACTTTGCTGTGTGTTTCCCTTGTGTGTATACTTTAAGTCCTTTGTACGTAAGGTTGGTCTGGACCACTCTTATAGCTATACCCTATCATTAGCTATGTTTCCATTTTATGTGCATTTTGGAGTATTGCATTAAAAAAGGTTGGGTGAAAACTAGGGGTGGGCAAAAAAATCGATTCTTAGATGAATCGCGATTCGGACGTGGGCGGATTCTGAATCGATTCACAAATGTCAAGAATCGATTCTTAAATGTTAGTTTACAAAATAACGTCACGTTATCAGAACCAAAAGGCGGAACTCAACTGGGGGAGCGGTGATGCACACGGACAACTTAAGAGAGCGCGCCCTGCAAGAGCGCATAGCCGAGCTTACAAGAGCAGAAGAGAAAGAACACTTTAAATGCTTGTAGGACTATACTGCATATATCTCTACATTGAATTTAGGGCTGTCACCATTACTCTATTCTTTTTGAGGAGTTTTAAAAAAAATCCTTGAGTACATGTCGAGTACTCCTTAAAATAGCGGAGATGCGGTTTAGTGAAACAAACAGTATCAGAAGCATACAAATCAGCGCTACGCTGCCTCTCTCTCCCTCTCGTTTGCTCGCTCACACACACCGTGCGTGTGAATCAGCAACTGCGTGAGGCAAGAATGCGCATCCATGTGAATTTTGGAAGTTAAAGACGACTTAGCTGCAGTGGCATGGCAAAACACATTTGAGGAGAAAGGCGCAGCAACTCAAAAAGACCTGCATGTTTCACAATTACTCCAAAAGACCATAATGACAATTTTGCGCGTGGAGCAGCAGTTGTGCGATCTACCGGCATTGCCTTTGCGATCGACGTATTGGACACCCCTGCCCTAAACCATCCCTAGACTGTTTAGATATAACATGAATATACTTCTGTAAAAATATGCACATAGTTTGTTATTCAGTCGCTGGGTGCGCTGCATTATATAAATACAGTAATACTGCCAATCACTGTGTATAATGATGATGATTAGACGCTTAACGTTCGTGGAAGTTAATGCCGGTTAACATATAGAATTAATATGTCACGTGAAATTAATATTTTTACTGGTTTTAATGTCTTACAACAGAAACAGGACATGTATGTATATAAGAAAGACATTATTTATCGCTAGTTGCATTAAAGTACAGTATATGATAGTTCGGAGACTAGCAAAAGCGCAAACATTAACCTGGCTTTGAAAGCAAATGCGACGTAATGACGTCACAGATATGCAAATTAGTACGTCAAGAATCGATTCTAAATCGAATCGGGACCCTAAGAATCGATTTTGAATCGATTCATGAGGGTCCAAGCGATTCCCACCCCTAGTGAAAACACCAAGATGCGCACAAATTTCAAAAGATTTGCATACAAAAAGGTATGCACTCAATTGAGTCGGATAAATGTCTTATCCAATAAGAAAACCAGGGTTCCCACACCTTAGTTAAGGTCAAATTCAAGAACCTTTCAAGGACTTTCCAGGTCCAATATCCTCAAATTCAAGGACTAAATGTGGGGACACATTTCAAGTGAGAGCAAGGTTACATCGTGTTACCTTTTAAGACACATTGTTACAGTTTCCTTTCCTTCCTTTCCTTTCCTTCCTCACGTGTGCTTAAAAAGTCTAGAATTTTTATGATCTTATCCAACACTACACAGGGAATAAGATGGATTTATTCCAAAAAACCACTTGCATAAAATAGATTCAAGCACTTTCAATGACCTGTATCTATGTTTTACGCATAAAACTACGATGGAAACACTTTAACTAAAAATCGCTCGATGCCCATCAAAAAAGTCATGAGACTTTGCACATGGGACAGCATAACTGGACTTACCAGCATACAGAACTCATTGCACAGCATCTAAAATACGGTTTTGAATGTTTTGAAATGAAATAATTAGTAGAGTCTGTCACTTCAATGATTCGTTAATATTATTTTAAAGGACTGTCTTTCAGCTGGAATCCACATCTGAAAGCAGATAACAGGTGCATAGTGTTTAACCTGCACAAGGTGATTATACATAAAAATACAGTGGCTTTAGGCTTTTCTTACTGATATTTAGCACCGGTATATCAGAAACAATTTTGCTCTCTTCAGCTTACTGGACAGAAACGCTTCTTTATTTGCAAATGTTTAATGTGATATTACAATTATGCGCATACGTTTAATATGCAACTTTGAATGGAAACATAGCTACTGTTGACAGTTCAGTCCGCCACTGGCCACAATTGTGCAAAACACTTTTTTACATTTCAATCCATACAAATATAATATTGACGTTGTAATACACCCAGTGTTTGGTCAAACTATAGCAGTGATACAGCGAATAGTTGAGACAGCGCTGTCCACAGAGCCATTAAATGTATGTGTATTTTATCCATGAAATCTTTACTACCCTGGCTACTATGTAAGCTGTAATAAAAACAATAACAATAAATCAAATTTGCCTGCCACGGCAGCAAACTCAGCAGATCTTTTTTAGATCCTGTTGATCCGAGACCAACTCAACAGAGCAGCCCCGAAATTCAGCTGAAGACGGCCCTCCTCTTTCTGTTTCTTCCTCCCATAGTAGCTGTTAAAAATATGTTTAGCATGTTGTGCCTTTTTTGAGTAAGTCATCCAAAAACAGAATTAGTGATTGACACCAACAATGTGATGTGGGCCAAGTAAATGAAGACTCTATGGCAAATATTATGATATTATACCACAGGGTTGTTGAATGCTTTATTCTGATTGGGAAATGTTCCACAGGTATGCAATATTTTTCAATAAACACACACATTACCTGTCAAATGTCTTAAAATAACCACCAGATTATCGGCTGATATTAGACATTTTCCAAACTATCGGTATCGGCATTCATAATGGCCGATAAATGAATATATTTTTTTAAAAATGGACGAAACAGCCTTCATAAGATTTCCTCACTGTTGGTATTTTTGACAGAGCGCTCTGAACCATTAGCTGCTGGTGGGGTCCAGATTTAGGCGTTTAGCCACTGCCTGAGTCAAGTGATCAGCAATTTATATTTTGCTGTTGTTGTTATTTATCAGAACTTAACAGATTTTGTCTCCAGTCCTATTCAAAGTTATATTTATGAACAAAGTCTTTTAAAACCGGTAACTTTGATTTGGTTGTTGTTGTTTTTGTGTTTTTGTTCAAAGGACTAAGTTTGTATTTTTATACATTTTATTTATCAGAACTTATATACATTTTGATGTTCCTCTGTTCTGTTGTGACCATAAAAGAAACAAGTTTCTTTTTAATATGCATTATCATATTATTTTAGTGAAAACTCATAAATAACTACAAATAACTAATGTTAGGGAAATCTGTTAATGTTTTGTTGTGCGTTTCTGAAAAAAAAATATCCGCCGATATATCGGATTTTAAAACCAACAAACATTTGTATCTGTATCGGCCTTCCAAACCCTTTATCGGTCGGGCTCTACACCAGAGCAATGTCTAAGCAATTTCTTTTTATTAAAACTATTTTTCAATAATTCAGTGGCCTGTCATCAATTATTCCTTACATATAAATAAGGGTTTCCCAAACTTTTTGAATCTGAGACCCACCTAGACAGGGATAATCTACCTCAAAACCCACCTAAAAAGTTTTATAAATAGAAATATAGGGAAAAGCATCTGGAAATGCCTAAATGTAAATGTCAGTATGTACTGTATGTTCCCTGGGATTCAAAACCACATCCTTTGAGATATGCAGGAAAATGTAGCTCAAATATTTCTCAAAACATCTCAAATATTTTTTCTTTAAAATCTGTTTCACTGTATATTTCTGTTTAAAATACCATGTTACAATTAAACTCCGAGAAATGGATTTTGAGCAGATGAGCACACTCTTTGTTTAGCTTTGAAACTACACAACCAGGCCTGAAATAGAAAATTTGAGCTTTACACTACAACATGATTGAAGTACATCTTACCTCAGCTTCCTCTAGACCATCAATGCTAGTCTGCGGGACAAGTGTCTGCCGTCTCAGCTGGTACAGGCTCTCTGGACCCATCAGGAAAGTGCATGAGATAGAAGACAGGAATATATATGAAAGAAATGAAGAAAGACACAAGGTGATTACAAACGCACATCAAACTGATGCACAAATGATTACTGATCACATGAATCATCCACCTTACATTTATAATTTTACCTTCCTTTTTTTCTTAATTCAGTGACACAGAGTAATCCAAATGTGTAAATGAAAAGGTATAATCAAAAAACTCATACTGGCACATTTATGCTTCAAATCAAATCAATAATACAGCAGACAGAGCTTGCGATTTGTATCAGACAAATCCTGCTGTTTTGCCACAAACATTTAACAAAGCCATATAATGAATTTCAAGGACACAAAGAAGGAAATGAACGGTGCAGAAAATATGATTCGCAATCGCCGCCTTTAAGTTTCTTAAAAACTCCACTGGCCTCAGGCCAAAGTCATTACTGCTCACCTTCACCATTGCACGCTCGAGTTTGCTTCTTCACTCGATTCTTTCATTTCATTCTCACACTCATGTTCTGGCGGACATCCAGCTGCTATGTCAGCATGGAGCGTGAGCTCATGCCCCCTAACCTGCTTGCACCTTGAATCTGCAGGAAATGTTAGACATTTGCACACTACAGGGTGGTCGGGCGATGGAGGTCTTGGCCTCGGTGTGCAGGTGTAATTGAAAGAAGTGCTTATCTGCTTGTTAAGTCATTAAAAGCAGTTCATCTGCAACACAGGACTGTTTAAAGCAGTGGCGAGGCTACATATACTCTTAGAACGAATGTGTTAAAAACAACACATTAGTGTTGATTCTGGGACAACACACTAAATGCGTTGTCCCAGAATCCACCCATCTCTGTGTTATTATTGAAACAACACATTTTGTGTTCATTTTAACACAACTTGTGTTACAATTGAACACAAATTGTGTTACATTTTAACACAAAATCAACACAAAATGACACATAATGTGTTAAAAGCTTAACCCACAAAGATGTGTAAAAAATTAACACATCCTTTCTAAGAGTGTAAGGGCCAGGGTGGCACTGGCCCACCCAGTCAGAAGATACACAAAATAAAAGCAAAAGAAATCACGCATAAAATATAATAATCTCTTTAATATTAATCGCTCAAATACGCATCATTCAGAAAAAAATAACTATTTATATATCTGGCTGACGTCAGAGGTTTCAGGCCAATCACAAAGTACAAATTAGCTCTTCAATCAGGGACACAGAGCTTTTCAAATCTGTGCGTTTCAGGAAGAGAGTGAAATCTGAAGCTACAAAAATGTACAGTATGTGGAAAAGAATGTGTTTTTAACCATAAACCACTTTTAACTTTGTTCTTACAGTATATTTTTGCTTCTGCTTATAATTTCTTAATTTATTCTAATTCTATTATCTTTATATCAATTTTTTGCTAATCCAAATTTTTTTATCCATGACTTAAAAAATTGTTATGTAATCCATTTAATAACCATATTGTAAAATTATATTAAGGTCCAGCCTTTTAAAATTTCTGCTCTTGCCCCAGTCATAATGGACTTCTAGCATACATTATAACACACAATTTGATGACACGATAAGCCATAAAAAACTGCTCTAAAAATCTTTAAATTACTAAGTTATACTACCTACTTAACTTTAACATGATGTGAACTACAGCAGTTAACCAGATGTATATTTTTTGCAACTGTGCAACACTTTTTTCTATCATTTCAAAAGCTTGAATCCAATCCTATAATTTTGTAATGAGAAAACAGAGCCACACACAGTATTGATCGGTTTCCCAATAAACAGTTTTTCAAGCAAGCGAGGGAACGCATGTGGACCGTCAAGAAGATGATGTCATGACAACCCTTAGCCGGTGTGACATCAAACAGACTGTGCCGATGATAGACCGGATAGTCTTTCTTAATGGCATATTCATTCACTGCCAAATCACTGGGTCTCCAAAGAGCAATTGTATTCATTGAAAAGCCATACCCAATTGCAAAAACCCATCCTATGAGCCTAAGCTTATCCCAGCTGCAGGCTTCAATTCATAGCAGCGTCAGTGAAGTAAACAGCCGGGAAGCAGAGCTGCTCTCTCTAGTGCTTAACACTGTACACACTGCCAATCAGTCGCTTTATTACTAGGCTGGTTGCCACTTTCCTACAATCGCCTATGTGTCTGCCTCTCCAAATGAAAGCAACACATACTAATTCAGCTTCACACATGGATGGGCGTTACTGACGGTCTAATACCTATTACAGAACTAATGCCTACACAGCCAAATACAGTATGTGGACTGAAAGACAGATACAGAAAGTCAAAAAGCAAGATTGATTTACAAACAGACAAAGATACAGGCAGATACACAGGTATACTGTCAATACAGACAGACTGACATACACTAAAAAGTCTGTATGTAGGGCATTGACTGTTTTAAATTGTAGCAATGTTATTTTGCATTGTCCCTATTAAATAAACAAATAAATACATAGACAAGATACTAAAGATATAGACAGACAGAAAGAAAGACAGACTGTTAAAAAGCAAGATAGATTCACAGACAGGCAGACCGACAAATAGTTAACCAAGTATAAGATACCTGTATACAGTATAGAGATATAGATAGACAGAAACTACTGATGTTGATCCTATAGGAGAAAGAGGTATTTTCAACAACCAATATACATTTCCAGACAAACAAAAAGACAAGCATATAGCTAAATACATGGACAGGCAGTCACACAGACATTTATTATAGATAAAGATTGATAAAGACAATAAATATACTATATGCAGATACAGACCAGACACTACAGACATTAGAGACATTCTTTGGCATTCCTGAAAAAGGACAAATTGTACCTGTTGTGTTGATTGTATCTTAAAACAGTTTAAATCACTCAACTCACAAGAATTTCAGCTTTCCAAAGATGTGTGACATGTTTAGCTTTTTGTTTATGAGTTGTTGTATTTTATGAAGTTTTCTGTCAAATAATGCAGTGTCCCTCCCACGGTACACTGGAATTTTTAAGGGTTCAAAAGCAGACAGATTTGCAGACAGATAGACAGACAGATGGATACAAACACAGACATATACTACATATATAATGTATAAGTGTGTGCGGGGCAAAAACTAACGCAGGGTTAGTTGTAACACGGACTGTTTACATTGTTGCAAGGTTGAGCGTTTTGTATTTCCAATATTTGTTTCACACTGCCAAAAGACGCTCCCGTAAATTATTGGAAATGTATAATGTTTTCCAGAGAGTAATTGATGAACGAGTGTTTTGGTGGCATGTAAGTACATTTTTTCATCGTATGTTTTTTTCGGTTTCTAAGTTGGGTGTGTAAGATACCAAATCCAATGCTATGTCATATTAATCAGTGTCTTGTTGACTAAAACTAAGCATCGTTTTGAAATATGTCTGCAGCTCTTAGCAACTTTTTTGGTGGGCTTGAAAATATTTTGACCCAGCGGGGTTAATTGTAACGCTGTGTTACAACAAACCCCTCAGCACTTACGATATGAAAACCGCTAACGTTAGCGTAATTCTTGCCGTTGTTTTAAATAGGCTACACACAAATGATTGCTGGCTGCCAACAAAATAAATGTGCCTGTCTTATCAAAAATCGTGTGTCAAATAGATTTTTGTTCATATCTTTAATATTGATTGAATAACGTCACGTCAAAGATTAAAAAAATTATAATGAAATGAACGGCTAAAATCAGACGTTGATGCTCATTATCTCAGAATTAGATGTTTGAAACTGTAGTATGGTTATTACAGACTGGGTCACATATAAAAAAAATGTTTGTCATAATTGTGCTGCTTTTTCTCACATATTTAGACATTTGTATCCATTTATAATTGAACTATTGTTAGAAAAGGGCTGGATAAATAAATACAGTGTGGATACCTGCCTACTATAGACAGATATATAAACAATATCCACTTGAAGTATATAGACAAAATTGTATTGAAATATTTGCCTGCAAACTTAATTTTTAGCAAGTGTTACAACTAACCCCCTGCCTGTTACAATTAACCACACCTATGGGGTAAGTTGTAACGTTTGCACTTCTGTCACGTTTGGTGTAATTGTCCAAGAATGTTAAGTAATAGAAACAAACTTCAAATGTTTATTTGTAGTAGAGATGTGTGTGTTGCTTGTGTAAAAATATCATTAATCAAACTCAAATATTTTTTGAATGATTGAGTCAAAACCAAAAAGCGTTAGGTTGTGCCCCGCTCTCCCCTAAAGACACTAGATGTATACAAACAGTAATATATATAAAGATAGACAGCTACTCCAGAGACAGACAGTCAAAAAACAAGAGCGATTAACAGACAGAAAGACAGACAGACAGATACACTGCATATATACAGTTACTAGATATTACAAGACAGATATTACAGACAGACAACGAGAAAGACAGATAGCTAAATACACAAACATACAGACAGACAGAAAGCGCTAAATACATTTTAATTGAATTTAACATACATACAGACATATACTTTAGATATACATAGATACTGTACTGTATTCATACAGACACTATAGATATGGATAGACATACTACAGACAGACAGATATGCTAATTATACACATAAGCAGGCACTGGGAAGTTTTTCATGAAGTGAATCCGGTACAGAGTGTCTGAGTGTTTATTTTAAGTATAGATCTGTAATGTAGTGTACTTCATGGCAAAGAAAATTCCACAGCAGGAGCCTAATACCAGAGCTGAGAGCAAACCACAGTGAATAGCAGCACTTTAGTTTCAATTGGACTCAAAAGGTGAGAAAGTCAGAGGAAAAAATGGAGAAAAAAGGCAGACATGCAATAATGGCAGGACAATGAAATGACAAGGCGGGCGTAGAGCAAAATGAAAGGTAGAGTATTGATCCGACCTCTGATTCCTCACTGACTCTGTTCAAGAATGTCACTCCTTCATAAATTTAACAAGAACATTTACTTCTTATTCACTATGCTCTACAGTTGCCTACATGTCGGCCACGTTTTACCTCCTATCCTCAATTTCTCTCAACCAGCCAGGTCACCAAGCCTCACCCCTTTAGATTTATGACATCCTGTGAGGAAAAACATTTGCAAGTGAAAGCACGTAGAAACAGAGAAAGAATGAGGAAAAGACTTAATGGAGAGAGAATGACAGACAGATAGACAGAGATAAAGATTTACATGTACATGCGATATCATATCGAATGACAGAGTAGCTACTGTGGAAATGTCTAAACCACAGTAAAGTTGCTTTTGTAAGAGTAGTTGGTTACACTATAAACTACTAACAAGTAAAGTCAGTTTAAACAAAACTTTGAAGCTATTAAAGAGGGCTATGTTAGTTGCATTTTCGTAACCCTTCAAATTGCGACGAATTGAAATTGCGAATTAAAAAAATACGCTTAATGGAAACAATTTGAAGAATTTCAAAAAAAGGAATATATTCTAAAAATATATTTTTGCTTTTACAGGTCACCTGACGTTCATAAAAGATTCACATTATTATTCTTTAAAGATGCAAAATTGCATACTGTAACCTCCCCGAAACCCCTGTGGCTTTCCTTGCCACTAATGCATGGATAACATGCATGCGTCTCCTTCAGTGAACAATAATGACTATTGCGGTGGTTGCGATATGTATAACATATAATCGTAATGACTTTTGGAAGGACTTAAAGGCGGGGTGGTGATTCGGAAAAATGCTTTGGAAAAGGGAGACAGGCCGAATACCAAAACACAATTGTAGCCAATCAGCAAGATGCGTGTCTACTAATGACATTGTTGCCTGGGTTGCTTATGTGTGGGGCGGGTCTATCAAAAAAGGGTCCAGATTCTATTGGGGTAGGGGCGTGTTTGTTTAGGTGATTTCAAATGTCAACATTGGCTTTTATTACATTACATTACATTACATTACATACATTACATTTTAGTCACTCTCAACTTCAAGATGAATTAGTAACCATAAAAATACCAATACAATTTAACAAAAATTACACACTTTAGCTTAAAAAAAAAATATATATTTTTTTGTGGAAAGTGCACTATAAAATAAAAACTGGGGAAGAAAAATGAAACTGCTCCAAATTCAAAGACAATAATCTTTTCCCAATAATCTTTGGGGACCAAATCCCAAACAAAATGGCAATAAGCAAAGCCTACATTTATTGTTTAGCCGAAAAAACTTTCAGAACTCCCTGTGCAGGGTTAATTGTATTGATCAAGCCTCTCCACTCCTTTTCCCCCAAACATATAATTTACTAACAAAACACAGATCTCTGCAGGGAGAACCTGCTCAGACATGACCAACGAATACAGACCTTCAAAGCCTGAAACAGTTAACCCTTTATTATGCTCCACAGCCCATGATTACAGTTACTTAATTAGCAAAATTCTGTGTTTAAGACTAACCAAACATTTAATAATTCAGAATACATCTGTTAGAAAAGAGCAAATGCTTTTTCTGATAATACTGTGGGTTAGCAACCGTTGCTAAGATTGGATTGGCAAGTAACCTTTTAAGGTGGGATTAGTGGATCAATTAAGTAAAACAGAGAGATAATAAAACGAGACAGGGAGAGGAGGAATGAGATGAAGGAAGGGAGAGAAACAGAGAAAGATATGGCAAGAAAAGGGGATATGTTTACGAAACGCAGGACTGCACGGAAAGGGGAGATAAACATGAACGTGTTGCCAAAAATACCACCTGGGCTGACAGCGCCCGCAAGCTGCCTTTAACTCACAGATCTGCTTAGATCATGCAGAGACTGAACAGAGCACTAAAAAGTCAACTTAACCAAAGGAAGCTAGAGACAAAATCATCACATACGTTCAGCCTTACTACTTACTTATATGTAGTGTTTGGGTTATTGCCTTCAGCAAAGTGAGGGGTGTGGATGTGAATGTAAAAGCTCAAAAGAAAAGAGGCTTCATTTATAGCACGCAGCTTTTTTAGCTATTATTATTATTCAGGTATTAGCGATGGATAATAATCCAAACATTAACCCTGCATTAGGTTATTCAGGTCACATACAGAATTTTAGGGACAGTATGATTTCTTGTTAATTAGCATTTTTTTAATCAGACTTTTAATGGATTCTGCATTTCTGAACGGCGGGATTAAGCGGATTTGACTCTAAAGTATTTGATAACCGTATAGTACATGTTGAGATCATTCGATTACAATCAATATCTAATTTTTGATGAAGGTGGCATTTAGCGGCTTTTGCACCTGACTCTGAGCCCCTTATACTGTAGACATTTGGGTGATTCTCGCAAAATTAGACTTATGAGGTGTCATGAAACATTTTGATAAAAAAGTAAATGTAAAGTAAGAGTATCAAAATAAGAAGCATACAGTTACAAACATCTCTTCATGTGCTATTTTGCACATGATTTCAAATGACATCATACAAACCAATTTTGTTGTTTTTCCACATTTAAGGGGAAAATTTTCATTACCGCAACGTGTCCATGACTGGATTTGGGTTCTTTGACATGGAAATCTAAAAAATCTAATAAATAAAAAGCTTTGGTGCATGTTATACTATAAACATTTACAGTAAAGAAACATGTGGTATTTGGTGATCTTTGGTAAATGTAGAGACAATAATAAGGAATATAAATGTGTCCAAGACCAATTTTCTCATCCTCCGCAACAATTTTCAATCATTGTTTAAGTCCTTAAGGAACTTACATATAAAAAAATAGATGGAAGGGACATAATTGATTGTGACACTCAAGATGGCTACCAGGTAAGCAGTTCTTATTTTTTCCCTGCAGATAAAAGTAAAATTTTGTTTGTCATAGTACCTAGACAATTTTTTAGTTCTCATTACCGAAACATGAGTTTGTAAATGTAGATATTTAATGTAATATCATGTTGTGGTAATGACAATATTTTATAATGATAATCTAAAAAATGTAAATAATTCTATAGGAAATATTTTTAAAATCCTTTAAAAATAATGGTTATAGTAAGTTCAGACCTTAATCTTATATGTGCAAAATAAATTGGCTTCAAGGGCTTTTTAAAATTCTGATGCTGGACACCTTCTAAATCTGGATTTTGTGAGAATCACCCACATGAGAAAAATTCTAAACAGAAGCCAAAATACTCAAGGCTTTATATATTCACTATTGCAGTCAATATACTCCTTCAAACAACATTGTGATTAAGACAATTAAAAAAAACTAGATAGTAAAGTTTGAAGACAAACTTTATGTTGGCTTGAGAAAGCGTAGCCTGAACGTTTAAAACGGTTTGACATAAGTTTAGTTTAGTAGGCTATCTGGCTGTTAGTATGTTTAAGTATGAAGGTAGCATGATTTACCATGAAGCTAGCATGATGTTAGCATGATTAGCATGAAGCTAGCATGATGCTAGCATGATTAGTATGAAGCTAGCATGATGCTAGCATGATTAGCATGAAGTTAGCATGATTAGCATGAAGCTAGCATGATTAGCATGAAGTTAGCATGATTAGCATGAAGCTAGCATGATGTTAGCATGATTAGCATGAAGCTAGCATGATGCTAGCATGATTAGCATGAAGCTAGCATGATGTTAGCATGATTAGCATGAAGCTAGCATGATGCTAGCATGATTAGCATGAAGCTAGCATGATGCTAGCATGATTAGCATGATTAGCATGAAGCTAGCATGAAGCTAGCATGATGCTAGCATGATTAGCATGAAGCTAACATGATGCTAACATGATTAGCATGAAGCTAACATGATGCTAGCATGATTAGCATGAAGTTAGCATGATGCTAGCATGATTAGCATGAAGCTAGCATGATGTTAGCATGATTAGCATGAAGCTAGCATGAAGCTAGCATGATTAGCATGAAGCTAGCATGATGCTAGCATGATTAGCATGAAGCTAGCATGAAGCTAGCATGATTAGCATGAAGTTAGCATGAAGCTAGCATGATGCTAGCATGATTAGCATGATGCTAGCATGATTAGCATGAAGCTAGCATGATGTTAGCATGATTAGCATGAAGCTAGCATGAAGTTAGCATGATTAGCATGAAGCTAGCATGAAGTTAGCATGATTAGCATGAAGCTAGCATGATTAGCATGAAGCTAGCATGAAGCTAGCATGATTAGCAGGAAGCTAGCATGAAGCTAACATGTATTGCGT
Source organism: Paramisgurnus dabryanus (assembly GCF_030506205.2). Lineage (NCBI taxonomy): Eukaryota > Metazoa > Chordata > Actinopteri > Cypriniformes > Cobitidae > Paramisgurnus > Paramisgurnus dabryanus. The sequence goes on along the minus strand of NC_133344.1, from coordinate 22,903,833 downwards.
TGCTAGGGTACTAAGTTTGGTTGCTAGGGAGAAAATTGGCATCCCATAATGATCACCCTTCAAGCCACAAGTAAAACGGTCCAACCCCCGTGTCTCTATGATGTTCTGAAGCGGAGATATAAGGCTTTGTTTATTCCGTTGCTAGGGTACTAAGTTTGGTTGCTAGGGAGAAAATTGGCATCCCATAATGATTACACTTCAAGCCACAAGTAAAACGGTCCAACCCCTGTGTCTCTACGATGTTCAGATCCAGAGATATAAGGCTTTGTTTATTATGTTGCTAGGGTCTTCATTTTCTGTTGCTAGGGGCGTGGCTTAATACCTCAATAAGAATCCTAAGAGACTGATTGGATGCCTGAGTAAAATGAGCCCACCCCTATGTCTCTATGACACTCTGGTGCAAAGATATCCATCTGGGCTTATTATAATGGTAGTCTATGGGAGATGTTGCTAGGGTACCCAAAATTGTTGCTAGGGGCGTGGCTTAATAGCTCTGGGGTGATCCTAAGAGACTGATTGGATGCTTGAGTAAAATGAGCCCACCCCCATGTCTCTAAGACACTAGCTGTGTCTGAAACCGTTCCCTCGTTCACTCATTCACTATTCCCTATATGGGGAATGACAGTTGAGTCCACTATATGGGGATGAAGCAAATGAAAATGAGTGAGCGATTTCGGACACTGACGCAAATATCATGCGTCAGAGAGCTGTCGCAGAGATTCATCAAAAACACCTGTGTGGCTTTATTGATTGTGCTGTGAAATGGTAAAGTTTACTTTCTTACTGTTTTTCACATTTGTCATGTTTATTGTATTAGTTGATAATAAAGAGAACAAAACAACTGCTTATAATATTTATTTACTGCTGTTTGTTTATTGTTTAATAAAAATGTGTATTAGATTTAAAATAAAAGATAACGCAATTTTTTTTCATTTGTTTATTTTCAAAAAGTAGAAAATAACTGACAACAAGAAAATGTTTGGTGTTTACTGTCAGTATCCTTCAGCTGATTCAAGTTACGTGTTCGTCTCCCGTTGCATCATGGGAAATATGAGTGAACGAGTGTACATCGAATGTACCCTCAAAATCAGAGTGCATTGTGGGTAAAAAGTAGTGAATGAATGTAGGGAATGAAGTTGTTCACTCAGGTTTCGGACACCACTACAAAATGGCCGACACCCGATATAGTGCACTATATAGTGGATAGGGAGCGGTTTCAGACACAGCTACTCTAAAGTGAAGATATTCCATCTGGGATGCTTTTATTCCCTTTTATGGGCATGTTTCCTGCCCCATTATAAGTCAATGGGAAATTTTGGGGGCCTCTTACACCCCAGGGGTACAGCTTACACCCCATTGTGAGGTATGTTCTTACACAGCCTGTCAGCCTCCTTAAATGTGGTAAGCCACAAGTTTCTACAAGTTTCTCACTCGCAGCTATGACCCGTCAAAGTTTGTCTCAATGTTAAGTCAATGGAAATTTTGGGGTGTTTCAGCGCCCCGTTTAGGAATTCGGAAGGTCCCATCAGTTAGAAAAGATATAGCACACCTCGTCAGATCAGACCGAAAGTCTGTCCAAAGTTTGATGGCTGTAGCTTGAAAGCTCTAGGACGAGTTAGAGTTAGAAATTTTAGTCTCAGAAGAAAAAGAATAATAATAATAACTATATAGAAAAGTTCGTCGGAACAAACTTTATGTTGGCTTGAGAAAGCCTAGTCTGAGAGTAGAGTTTGACAACTTAGCATGAAGCTATCATGATTTAAGATAAAGCTAGCATGATTTAACATGAAGCGAACATGATTTAGCATGAAGCTAGCATGAAGCTAGCATAATTTAACATGAGGCTAGCATGATGATAGCATGATTAGCATAAAGCTAGCATGATGCTAGCATGATTAGCATGAAGCTAGCATAATTAGCATGATGCTAGCATGATTAGCATGAAGCTAGCATGATGCTAACATGATTAGCATGATGCTAACATGATTAGCATGAAGCTAGCATGATCAGCATGAAGCTAGCATGATTAGCATGAAGCTAGCATGATTAGCATGAAGCTAGCATGATGTTAGCATGAAGCTAGTATGATTAGCATGAAGCTAGCATGATGCTAGCATGATTAGCATGAAGCTAGCATGAAGTTAACATGATTAGCATGAAGCTAGCATGATGCTAGCATGATTAGCATGAAGCTAGCATGAAGCTAGCATGATTAGCATGAAGCTAGCATGAAGCTAGCATGATTAGCATGAAGCTAGCATGAAGCTAGCATGATTAGCATGAAGCTAGCATGATTAGCATGAAGCTAGCATGAAGCTAGCATGATTAGCCTGAAGCTAGCATGATATTAGCATGATTAGCATGATGTTAGCATGATTAGGATGAAGCTAGCATGAAGCTAGCATGATTAGCATGAAGCTAGCATGATGTTAGCATGAAGCTAGCATGATGTTAGCATGATTAGCATGAAGCTAGTATGATTAGCATGAAGTTAGCATGATGCTAGCATAATTAGCATGAAGCTAGCATGAAGCTAGCATGAAGTTAGCATGATTAGCATGAAGCTAGCATGAAGCTAGCATGATGTTAACATGATTAGCATGAAGCTAGCATGATGTTAGCATGATTAGCATGAAGTTAGCATGATGCTAGCATGATTAGCATGAAGCTAGCATGATTAGCATGAAGCTAGCATGATGCTAGCATGATTAGCATGAAGCTAGCATGAAGCTAGCATGATTAACAGGAAGCAAGCATGAAGCTAACATTTATTGCGTTGCTAGGGTACTAAGTTTGGTTGCTAGGGAGAAAATTGGCATCCCATAATGATCACCCTTCAAGCCACAAGTAAAACGGTCCAACCCCCTTGTCTCTACAATGTTCTGATGCGGAGATATAAGGCTTTGTTTATTCCGTTGCTAGGGTACTAAGTTTGGTTGCTAGGGAGAAAATTGGCATCCCATAATGATCACACTTCAAGCCACAAGTAAAACGGTCCAACCCCCGTGTCTCTACAATGTTCTGATGCGGAGATATAAGGCTTTGTTTATTCCGTTGCTAGGGTACTACGTTTGGTTGCTAGGGAGAAAATTGGCATCCCATAATGATTACACTTCAAGCCAGAAGTAAAACGGTCCAACCCCCGTGTCTCTATGATGTTCTGAAGCGGAGATATAAGGCTTTGTTTATTCCGTTGCTAGGGTACTAAGTTTGGTTGCTAGGGAGAAAATTGGTATCCCATATTGATTACCCTTCAAGCCACAAGTAAAACGGTCCAACCCCTGTGTCTCTACGATGTTCAGATCCAGAGATATAAGGCTTTGTTTATTATGTTGCTAGGGTCTTCATATTTTGTTGCTAGGGGCGTGGCTTAATACCTCAATAAGAATCCCAAGAGACTGATTGGATGCCTGAGTAAAATGAGCCCACCCCTATGTCTCTATGACACTCTGGTGCAAAGATATCCATCTTGGCTTTTTATAATGGTAGTCTATGGGAGATGTTGCTAGGGTACCCAAAATGGTTGCTAGGGGCGTGGCTTAATAGCTCTGGGGTGATCCTAAGAGACTGATTGGATGCTTGAGTAAAATGAGCCCACCCCCATGTCTCTAAGACACTCTAAAGTGAAGATATTCCATCTGGGACGCTTTTATTCCCTTTTATGGGCATGTTTCCTGCCCCATTATAAGTCAATGGGAAATTTTGGGGGCCCCTTACACCCCAGGGGTACAGCTTACACCCCATTGTGAGGTATGTTCTTACACAGCCTGTCAGCCTCCTTAAATGTGGTAAGCCACAAGTTTCTACAAGTTTCTCACTCGCAGCTATGACCCGTCAAAGTTTGTCTCAATGTTAAGTCAATGGAAATTTTGGGGTGTTTCAGCGCCCCGTTTAGGAATTCGGAAGGTCCCATCAGTTAGAAAAGATATAGCAACTCGAGTCAGATCAGACCGAAGGTATGTCCAAAGTTTGATGGCTGTAGCTTGAAAGCTCTAGGACGAGTTAGAGTTAGAAATTTTAGTCTCAGAAGAAAAAGAATAATAATAACTAGATATTAAAGTTTGAAGACAAACTTTATGTTGGCTTGAAAAAGCGTAGCCTGAACGTTTAAAACGGATTGACAGAAGTTTAGTTTAGTAGGCTATCTGGCAGTTAGTATGTTTAAGTATGAAGCTAACATGATTAGCATGAAGCTAGCATGAAGCTAACATGATTAGCATGAAGCTAGCATGATGCTAGCATGATTAGCATGAAGCTAGCATGATGCTAGCATGATTAGCATGAAGTTAGCATGATGCTAGCATGATTAGCATGAAGCTACCATGATGCTAGCATGATTAGCATGAAGCTACCATGATGCTAGCATGAAGCTAGCATGATTAGCATGAAGCTAGCATGATGCTAGCATGATTGGCATGATGCTAGCATGATTAGCATGAAGCTAGCATGATGCTAGCATGATTAGTATGTAGCTAGCATGAAGCTAGCATGATGTTAGCATGATTAGCATGAAGCTAGCATGATGCTAGCATGATTAGCATGAAGCTAGCATGATTAGCATGTAGCTAGCATGATGCTAGCATGATTAGCATGTAGCTAGCATGAAGCTAGCATGATTAGCATGAAGCTAGCATGATGTTAGCATGAAGCTAGCATGATGCTAGCATGATTAGCATGAAGCTAGCATGATGCTAGCATGATTAGCATGAAGCTAGCATGATGCTAGCATGATTAGCATGTAGCTAGCATGAAGCTAGCATGATGCTAGCATGATTAGCATGAAGCTAGCATGATGCTAGCATGATTAGCATGAAGCTAGCATGATTAGCATGAAGCTAGCATGAAGCTAGCATGATGCTAGCATGATTAGCATGAAGCTAGCATGATTAGCATGAAGCTAGCATGATGTTAGCATGATTAGCATGTAGCTAGCATGAAGCTAGCATGAAGCTAGCATGATTAGCATGAAGCTAGCATGATTAGCATGAAGCTAGCATGATGCTAGCATGATTAGCATGAAGCTAGCATGATGCTAGCATGATTAGCATGAAACTAGCATGATTCTAGCATGATTAGCATGAAGCTAGCATGATGCTAGCATGATTAGCATGAAGCTAGCATGAAACTAGCAAGATTAGCATGAAGCTAGCATGAAGCTAGCACGAGGCTTGCATGATTAACATGAAGTTAGCATGAGAATAGCATGATTAGCATGAAGCTAGCATGATTTAACGTGAAGCTAGCATGATTAGCATGATGCTAGCATGATTAGCATTAAGCTAGCACTATTTAGCGTGCAGCTAACAAGATTTAACATGAAGTTAGCATGATTTAGCATGAAGTTAGCAAGATTTATTATGAAATTAGCATAAAGCTAGCATGAAACTAGCATGAAGCTAGTATGACTTAGCATGGAGCTAGCATGAAGCTAACATGACCCAAAGACCCAACCCCCATGTCTCTAAGATGTTCAGATCCAGAGATATAAGGCTTTGTTTATTATGTTGCTAGGGTGCTCAAATTGGTTGCTAGGGGCGTGGTTTAATACCTCAGTAGGAATCCTAAGAGACTGATTGGATGCCTGAGTAAAATGAGCCCACCCCTATGTCTCTATGACACTCTGGTGTAAAGATATCCATCTGGGCTTTTTATAATGGTAGTCTATGGGAGATGTTGCTAGGGTACCCAAAATTGTTGCTAGGGGCGTGGCTAAATAGCTTTGGGGCGATCCTAAGAGACTGATTGGATGACTGAGTAAAATGAGCCCACCCCCATGTCTCTACGACACTCTAAAGTAAAGATATTCCATCTGGGACGCTTTTATTCCCTTATATGGGCATGTTTCCTGCCCCATTATAAGTCAATGGGAAATTTTGGGGGCCTCTTACACCCCAGGGGTATAGCTTACACCCCATTGTGATGTATGTTCTTACAGAGCCTGTCAGCCACCTTAAATGTGGTAAGCCACAAGTTTCTACAAGTTTCTCACTCACAGCTATGACCCGTCAAAGTTTGTCTCAATGTTAAGTCAATGGAAATTTTGGGGTGTTCGAGACCCCCGTTTAGGAATTCGGAAGGTCCCATCAGTTAGAAAAGATATAGCACACTAAGTCAGACCAGTCTGAAGGTCTGTGGAAAATTTGGTGCATGTAGCTTGAAAGCCCTAGGACGAGTTAGTGTCAGAAATTTTGGGGTAGAATAATAAGATATAAGTTTAATAGCAATAACAATATATTGGCTTTTTCAAAGCCAACATAACTAGATATTAAAGTTTGAGGACAAACTTTATGTTGGCTTGAAAAAGCGTAGCCTGAACATTTAAAATGGTTTGACAGAAGTTTATTTTAGTAGGCTATCTGGCTGTTAGCATGATTAGCATGAAGTTAGCATGATTAGCATGAAGCTAGCATGATTAGCATGAAGCTAGCATGATGTTAGCATGATCAGTATGAAGCTAGCATGAAGCTAACATGATTAGCATGAAGCTAGCATGAAGCTAACATGATTAGCATGAAGCTAGAATGAAGCTAACATTTATTCCGTTGCTAGGGTACTAAGTTTGGTTGCTAAGGAGAAAATTGGCATCCCATGATGATCAACCTTCAAGCCACAAGTAAAACGGTCCAACCCCCGTGTCTCTATGATGTTCTGAAGCGGAGATATAAGGCTTTGTTTATTCCGTTGCTAGGGTACTAAGTTTGGTTGCTAGGGAGAAAATTGGCATCCCATAATCATCAACCTTCAAGCCACAAGTAAAACGGTCCAACCCCCATGTCTCTATGATGTTCTGAAGCGGAGATATAAGGCTTTGTTTATTCCGTTGCTAGGGTACTAAGTTTGGTTGCTAGGGAGAAAATTGGCATCCCATAATGATCAACCTTCAAGCCACAAGTAAAACGGTCCAAACCCCGTGTCTCTATGATGTTCTGAAGCGGAGATATAAGGCTTTGTTTATTTCGTTGCTAGGGTACTAAGTTTGGTTGCTAGGGAGAAAATTGGCATCCCATAATGATCACACTTCAAGCCACAAGTAAAACGGTCCAACCCCCATGTCTCTATGATGTTCTGAAGCGGAGATATAAGGCTTTGTTTATTACGTTGCTAGGGTACTAAGTTTGGTTGCTAGGGAGAAAATTGGCATCCCATAATGATCAACCTTCAAGCCACAAGTAAAACGGTCCAACCCCTGTGTCTCTATGATGTTCTGAAGCGGAGATATAAGGCTTTGTTTATTCCGTTGCTAGGGTACTAAGCTTGGTTGCTAGGGAGAAAATTGGCATCCCATAATGATTACACTTCAAGCCACAAGTAAAACGGTCCAACCCCCGTGTCTCTATGATGTTCTGAAGCGGAGATATAAGGCTTTGTTTATTCCGTTGCTAGGGTAATATGTTTGGTTGCTAGGGAGAAAATTGGCATCCCATAATGATCACACTTAAAGCCACAAGTAAAACGGTCCAACCCCCGTGTCTCTACAATGTTCTGATGCTGAGATATAAGGCTTTGTTTATTCCGTTGCTAGGGTACTAAGTTTGGTTGCTAGGGAGGAAATTGGCATCCCACAATAATCACCCTTCAAGCCACAAGTAAAACGGTCCAACCCCGTGTCTCTAAGATGTTCTGAAGCGGAGAAATAAGGCTTTGTTTATTCCGTTGCTAGGGTACTAAGTTCGGTTGCTAGGAAGAAAAATGGCATCCCATAATGATCAACCTTCAAGCCACAAGTAAAACGGTCCAACCCCCGTGTCTCTATGATGTTCTGAAGCGGAGATATAAGGCTTTGTTTATTCCGTTGCTAGGGTACTAAGTTTGGTTGCTAGGGAGGAAATTGGCATCCCATAATAATCAACCTTCAAGCCACAAGTAAAACGGTCCAACCCCCGTGTCTCTATGATGTTCTGAAGCGGAGATATAAGGCTTTGTTTATTCCGTTGCTAGGGTACTAAGTTTGGTTGCTAGGGAGGAAATTGGCATCCCATAATAATCAACCTTCAAGCCACAAGTAAAACGGTCCAACCCCCGTGTCTCTAAGATGTTCTGAAGCGGAGAAATAAGGCTTTGTTTATTCCGTTGCTAGGGTACTAAGTTTGGTTGCTAGGGAGAAAAATGGCATCCCATAATGATCAACCTTCAAGCCACAAGTAGAACGGTCAAACCCCCATGTCTCTACGACACTCTAAAGTGAAGATATTCCATCTGGGACGCTTTTATTCCCTTATATGGGTATGTTTCCTGCCCCATTATAAGTCAATGGGAGATTTTGGGGGCCCCTTACACCCCAGGGGTACAGCTTACACCCCATTGTGATGTATGTTCTTACACAGCCTGTCAGACTCCTTAGATGTGGTAAGCCACAAGTTTCTACAAGTTTCTCACTCGCAGCTATGACTCGTCAAAGTTTGTCTCAATGTTAAGTCAATGGAAATTTTGGGGTGTTTGAGCCCCCCGTTTAGGAATTCGGAAGGTCCCATCAGTTAGAAAAGATATAGCACACTAAGTCAGACCAGGCTGAAGGTCTGTGGAAAATTTGGTGCATGTAGCTTGAAAGCCCTAGGACGAGTTAGTGTCAGAAATTTGGGGTAGAATAATAATAATAATAAAATATAAGTTTAATAGCAATAACAATATATTGGCTTTTTCAAAGCCAACATAATAATAAGTTTAAGTGCAACAACAGTATGTTGGCTTTCTCAAGCCAACATAATTAGTTCTGCACATCCCTAGCATTTTGTAAACACACACACAAAAATCAAAAAGAGCAAGATCACATGTGATTAGAGAAGAAAACTGTTAATCTGCCTGCTTTAACCTCTGAAGAAATAAGAAAACACATCAACAACATTAAAACCTGCACTCTTAGTCCTGCTCAATTATAAATCAATTTAAATCTGTTTCAATCTGCACTGCAACACTCTTCAATCTCCATCACAGAGTCAACTGAAGTCATCATGTGTGCAAATTAATTCATCTTATAACAGGCCAGAGGTCTGCAAACTCTTCACAAGTGCCAATATTTTGAATAAATCGCTGCGCCACATCAACCCAATAATAAAAATATTTTGATGTTGATTTTTTCTGTGGTGCTGGATGCTGTTTCCTGGCAGAGTGAATAAATCGTGCAAATCACCACCTCGTTGTTTACCCTATTATTGTTGTTTGTGTTTGATTTAAGTGTTGTGTGGTGATAACTTCTGTATTCTTTCCTTAATGATGTGGTTTTGATTGTCTTCATTGTGTTTATACTGCATGTGTCCCAAGACAGCATGTTTTTGTTCTGCAAAAATCCACATTATACAGGATATTATTCTGGAAGCAACCAGCCAAACTCAGAATAAAAATTAATGATTGTGTTAAGCATGAAAACCCTATAATACAGTAACAGTCTGGGAAGTGGCCGGACTGATGCTTTGTGTTTTTTTTTAAAGACTGTAACTATTACTATGACATGAAAGGTGTGTGGTTTTAGGAAGAGCACAGTAGATATTATGACCATCTGCTTGCCAGCCATCACACCTGGTTGAGATTCCCATCAAATTTGCAATGGACAGCAATATGCTATTTGGGAATACACTCAACAGTATGACCCCTACTCTCTTTCTCTCTCTCTCTCTCTCTCTCTCTCTCTCTCTCTCTCTCTCTCTCTCTCTCTCTCTCTCTCTCTCTCTCTCTCTCTCTCTCTCTCTCTCTCTCTCTCTCTCTCTCTCTCTCTCTCTCTCTCTCTCTCTTCTCTCTCTCTCTCTCTCTCAGTGTGGACATTGGCATGCTGTGTTTAGACAAATTCACTGCAGGATTGATGAGTCTAGGTCTAGTACATGTCCACCAGGGTCCTAACCTCTCATCTTCACACGGACAAAACACATCGACCAGAGAGCACACAACAGGGTCCGCCTGTGCTGCTAATATTAAACAAGCTCATTTATTCAGGAACAGACACATGACTACATGTTAGTGTCTACATATCATTGACAAATGATACCTTTCAGCCTCCTTTCTGAATCTCTTTTATCAGAGACTGTTATATACACTGGAACAGACACACAAATATATTGTGTGTATCAGAAATGTAAATGAATATTGACCAAATGCTTACCTCACGTATTATCAAATCTAATATATAGGGGTGCGGGGCAAAAACTAACGAGGGGTTAGTTGTAACACGGACTGTTTATCCGGTATTTTTTTACGCTGCCAAAAGATGATCTCCCGTAAATTATTGGAAATGTATAATGTTTTTTTTCAGAGAGTAATTGATGAACGAGTGTTTTGGTGGGATGTAAGTCAATTTTTTCATCATATGTTTTTTTCGGTTTCTAAGTTGGGTGTGTAAGATACCAAATCCAATGCTATGTCATATTAATCAGTGTCTTGTTGACTAAAACATAGCATCGTTTTGAAATATGTCTGCAGCTCTTAACAACTTTTTGGGTGGGCTTGAAAATATTTTGACCCAGCGAGGTTAATTGTAACACTGTTACAACTAACCCCTCAGCACTTACGATATAAAACCGCTAACATTTGCGTAATTCTTGCCGTTGTTTTAAATAGGCCACACACAAATGATTGCTGGCTGCCAACAAAATAAATGTGCCTTGTTAATATCTTTAATATTGATTGAATAAGGTCACGTCAAAGATTGAAGTCATAATGAAATGAATGGCTAAAATCAGACTTTGATGCTTATTATCTCGGAATTAGATGTTTGAAACTGTAGTATGGTTATTACAGACTGGGTCACATATAAAAAAATGTTTTGTCATAATTGTGCAGCTTTTTCTCACATATTAAGACATTTGTATCCATTTATAATTGAACTATTGTTAGAAAAGGGCTGGATGAATGAATACAGTGTGGATACCTGTCTATTATAGACAGATATATAAACAATATCCACTTTAAGTACAGTATTGCCTGCAAACTTAGCAAGTGTTACAACTAACCCCCTGTCTGTTACAATTAACCCCACCTATGGGGTAAGTTGTAACGTTTGCACTTCTGTGTATATGCGTTTATAGGGCAACCACTCAACCCTTGTCATGTGCTACATGTACATCATCTGCATATAATGGACCTATGCCTCCCTTTTCTGCCATTATTTCTCGCTGTGGTGTCACCTTATCGTTCCCGGCTTTGCACCTCTTCAATTGCTTGGGGCTTTCTGTGTTTAAGCAGAGAAAGAAAAGGAAGGAAAAGTAATTAAACGGAATAGGCGTGTGAGGGAGATTATGTCTATAAGAGGCATATGTCGCAGTGGCGTGAGTTTGTGTGGATGTGAATACAGATGAGGTGTGTACGAGCGCACGTCAGCGGTGAGGACGGGAATCTGTCGACCACGGCTCCTCTGATAAGCCGAGCCGATAATGTGCGTGATTCGATCAGGGGCTCTTTCTTTCTGTTTTAATAAGTCTGTTGTAATTTATTCATCCAGAGCTCCAGCTCTAATCAGAGATCAGACTGCATATCGAACAGCATTAGTTGTTGTCACAATGCCGACCAAATGATTAACATTTGAACTTGAGTAAAATGTTAAGGAGAAGAGGAACAGAAAATTGAATAAGGTTTTGTTTTTGGTATTATGCTAACAAAACAAAACAAAAGCCAATAGACTGTTTTATGACCGTTAATGTGAAAAGCAGAAGAAGATTTATTATTTCCCTTTCATACTGACCACAATCTTATCGCTGGAATGTCTAAATTAGCTATAAATGTGGTCTGCACAACTACTAATAGCTTTTCTCATTACAAATAGGATGTTTTGGCTGTAGAAAATAATTATGTTGTATAATCTTATATTAATGATAATGTCATTTTAATCTCACAACAAATAATAAAAATGATTGCTAAATGCTAAAATATTTTGCTTGTAAAATCCCTAATTCTTAATGAAAATCAATAATTTCTGGTTGCATTGCTGCTGCCATCATAGAAAAAGTCTCATTGATAATGAGAGTAGAGTGGACATTGTGGGGAAAATCCAGTTTTTGCAGGTGATGCTCATTAAATCGTTTCCAAAGTTCCAGCACAGTGGCAGATTTAGACAAAGAAATGTTGGCAACAGATGTTTTGAGCTATCCAGAGAGAGTTCTAAGGTGTTGACGATATTTGCCTGGATTTAACAACAGGGTTGACAGAACAGGAAGGGAAGCAGAGAGGAAAATGGGGAAAGATGGACAGTGAGAGAGAGATAAGAGAGGCAGCAGGTCCAAACTAAACACCGAGGCTATTTAATGGTCTCTTCACCCAGGCTTTGTCAATGGACATCCTTGCTCTTCTACTCCAAGGGGATCAAGGGTTAAAAAATGGCCTTACACAATTGGCCATTCCCACACAACTACTGAATCATCATGGCTGTAAATATTTGAAATACAGGGCTCCAGACTAACTTTTTTCACTGGGAGCACATTGGCCCCCAACTAAAATTTTTAGGGGCGCAACCAGAAAATTTAGGGGCACACACTGTAAATCAACATGCTAACCAAATAATCACATTTCTACAAATTCTTTCTGTATTACTAATAAATACTTTGATGGTAGATGCAGAAAGTACAATGTGCCGTTTCAAATTCAGTGTCTCGTTACAAAAAAAGGTCAAATTTAATGGTCACACATGTGCGACTGGATGTAAAATTCAGGGGCACACTCTCAAATTTTGGTGGCAAAAAGCCAACATTTGGTGGCAGTCTGGAGACCTGAAATATAAAACATATTTGGTAAAACAAAAAATGACCATAACAAACATAATGGGTTTCATTACTTTCAACAAAGAATAATTTTAACATAGGAATGAATTATTTTGTATTTTATTGTAAAATGTAAATATTATGAAAAAAATAACTGGACGCTTTACTAGATATTCTTAAATCACAAAAAAAGGACATAGAAAATAAATCGTAAAAAATTCATTTATATTAAAAATGAAGAAATAGTGGAAAAAGAAGTGTCCATGACTGATCTTCTCATCCTCTGTAATAATTTGAAAGGACTGTTTGTGCACAGAGAGAGAGAGAGAGAGAGAGAGAGAGATATTCACATTAAGTTTGATTTCTGCCAGTACCTTTCAAATGGCTATCAGGTTAAAAGATTTATTCATATTTTTCTAGTAAAAAGCCTAATATTCACTTGTCGACCGTAAACAAAAAAAATTTATTCTCATTACCAATACAGGTAGTTTTCCACACTTAAAAAAAATACATTTACAATTTTATATTAAAATATGCTTCATTATTGGCTAATATGTATTATTTATTAAAAATTAAAGATGTGACAATATTTCATTTTTTCCACTGATACCGATAGCAGTTGATTCAGACTGATATCTGCTGATGCCCATGCCGATACCAATAGTTTGGTGTTTACATTAACTAAATTCTGAAGATTACATATTGTCGCTGCCCGATGAAACTCACTTAGGTCCAAAACGGTTACTTTTCAGGAAGTAAAAAAAAACCCGTATTTCAAAAGCAGTTGAATGTATCGTTGTCATACTTGGTACGGCATCTTAACATGTAACCATATTCTTGCCAGTGTAATGATATGATCTAGCCTGGTTAGCCAGACCTACATCAAGATGTAAGGTCTGGCAACTCTTCACACAAACGGCTCAATGCAAGGGGCAGGATATAAGGTTGTCCCTCAAAATGCCTCTGCACGCAATAGGATAGCGCTATGACCAATCAGAGCAACGAAGAAGGTGACGTAGTTACCGTAACCAGTCGGCAAAACTCCAAACACATCTTTCTTGCTTAAAAAGGACTTCAGTAGGGTTATTTGCTCTTCTCTCAAAGAAAAACATAAGTCTAAGTCCTCCAGAGTCGCGGCCAAAGCCGCTTCTAAAGAAAGCTGTTCGCCAGCAGCAGCAGCCATTCTTTGTTTTCAAGTAGGAACCGTTGCAGCTCTGTCGTCATCATGTTAAGCCCGCCCCACAGACGCTACACACGATGTGATTGGCCTGACCAAATTTTGGTTTTTGGAGCTGTTAAGTGTATTGTGAGTGCCTAGACTAAACCCTGGCAGCAAATATATTTTGCGGCCGCTAGGGTGCGTCTAGATTTCTAGGCTAGATATGATCCACATTTGACCAAAATTGAGTTTCAATGAACATACGTGCATATTTTACAGTAACCGTGGTCAATACGGGTTCTTCCGATCATTAATTAGAATGGCCAAGTCGCGTTTCATATTGACAGATGAATACGCTCAGTTTATTAAATAGCCTATGTCTTAGTTTATTAAATACGCTTAGTTTATTTAATATTAATAATACATTTATTAAATGTCTCTTGCAAACTATGAAGGGACAATGAATCAGACATGGTCATGCTAGACAGATACTTTGTTTGCACAGTCCTACCGTAATTTTGTCACTTGTAGACGTACGTCTGGGGTCGGGAAAACGTTAACCTCAATGAAGGAAAGTCATTGTCTCACCAGGCTATGTTTATTTGGCTATCCAGTTCTAAGCTTCGATTAAACTGAGAGACCGGCGAGATGCTTCCACAGGGCGGGAGATACGCGGTGTGATTGACAGCTTTGACACCAAATGGATATACGTGAAAATCAGAAAAACTTTTCATTGGCCATTTAGATATGTGAAGCATACTGTATACGGAAATGAACCTGGACATTCAATCTGTAGAAAAATCTAAAAATCGGCAAAATGGACATAAGTGGTTTTCATCGGATACCGACGATATTGTAAATGTTATTCATTCATATAATAACCATTAATATTGAACAGTAAACAGTGATGTTTCCAATAGCCAACAGTGTGAAAAAATGCTTTTATTGACCAATACCGATTATTGGCCTAAAACTTGCTATGGTATTGACAGTTTAAAATGGTTACACGGTAATTAATTTTTTTTTTTAAATAACAATTGAAAATAGTGTTGAATGGTCAGTAAAAGGTTTGACATCTTGAAACTAAGATTTCGTAAGAATCAACCATTAAGATCGAAAAGCATTTACATGAACAAGCAAAAGAGCAAAAACAAAACCTTAGCCCAGCTCTGCTGCATGAGAACTGTGTGTTTACAGATCACTTATTCCCTGAATTGCCAGATGTGGCTTCAGCTGTCAGTCATGCATACAGTCTATAATCAGGTCATCAATTAGGTCATAAAATGGTGTTAATCAGGCAATCCTTTGGGGATCTCTACTGTAGATTGATGAGATTTGTACCCGAAGGAAGTGAAATTAACTGGAGTGTCTACTTGAAAATGGTCTTTAACAGCTGCCATTACATTGATTTATTGAATCATTAAAATCTAGCTATGAGAAATGATAGACGAAATAATCTATAAATCACATATCAAAAGTACCTGTTGCTTTGATAAAGGAAGAATAGATGGACTAAGGCAATCCCTCAACCTCTGTGCATTTATGAGCCATTCTAGTAGGATACAAAGACCTTGTCTGACTGAAAAAAGCTAGACAGCAACAAAGAATAAGTACAGGTACTTTTGAGTTTAAAAAATAATTACCGTTGTCCTTATCTAACAAGCTATATGATCTGACATCAATGTCCAAATGAAAATCAATGGCTTGATTTTTTTTTTTTATCGCTAAAATAGTTCAAGTCTATGTTAATAAATTAATATATGAAAGAGATTTTTCACAATTCTTGTGAAAGTAGTTGTTCATTTGCTGTAAATAATGTGACCAAACAAATCACTGCATCTAGTAGGGCTGCACGATATTGGTTTAGTATCGACATCGCAATGCTATAAGATAAAATGCTGCAATAGTCACATCGCATAACACATAGGAAGACTATTTTGGATGCATTTGCCGGCAAAAAGACTCTGACATCAAGAGACATCGGTAAGCTATACAATAAATGCAAGGCAGAAGTTAATTCCTCTTAAACAGAGCTTTTCAAGTCATCTGGTAAAGTCATCCAATATTTCTCATATCGTAATTTACATAGAAGAAAATCTAAACATCATAATGACAGCCCCCCAATCACCGAAAACAGAAGTTAACTGGGTAGATATAAAGCCTAGACTTTATCCAAAAAAAGGGAAAAAGCAAAACTGCTCTTGCAGTTCACTATTTGATGATTATATGATGTATAGTTACTACACAGATGAATCTGGGAACCATGAGAGGATCACACAGCATCCAGACAGCACTGCTGAAATCAATCTCGCTTGAATGAGAAGGAGAAGACCACCTGCTAACAGCACTGGAGAGGAGCTTTACCACAGTTTGCTAATGAACTGCAGTCTTTGGCACACCAGGTAGAAAGCCTCATATCTGACAGTCTAATTAATCTTGAAACCCTGAGTGCCCTGTGCACACACTTAATCCTGTCAATAAAATGTCTCCAATGTAATGGACTATGGGGAAATAACACCTGGATTCGTGCTTGAATTTAATTAAAGCTATGTTTAGAAACAGATTTATTTACTATGGACTACAAAGATTGAAGTATACATGCAGGGGCCCCTAGTATTTGGTCACTAAATGAAATCAATGTTTCAGATTCCTATAAGCAAAGGAATTTGGGTGCCAAATATTAAAGCTCACATAAACTGTTTTTGCTAAATCTCATGTTAATCTTGAATAGTATTGCATCGTTCATACCTACAAAGAGTCTTTAGTTTTATCAGATTTATAAACGATAGATTAGCTGTACCGCTACGTATTGAAAAAATCTGATCTCCTGGAGGCACTCCGCGGGTGGAGGCAGGCAACACACACAAAACATTTTCCCAAGATCTCTGGATAAGAGATTGTGATTCACTACATGTTTATGTCATTCACATTATATGCACTTGCGTGCTGGCTGCTAACAAAACACAGATATTTGATGCAGTTTTACTTACCACCTGCAACTCATAACCTGGTTGTTTTATCACTGTTACCGGCACATTTCAATAAAATCAAACGTTAAACAAAACACTCTCACATAACTCAACTGCTACCCCAGATAAACAAACTACATCCATTATTTCCATAATGCTGGGCTCTTTGGAAAGCTGAACAAGCTTAAATTTCCCTCACAAACAACAACACACTTCTTTGGTGACGTTGGTTTCGTGTCAGGTTTTAATAGGTGTGTGCTTGCGCTATTCCGGGTGAACAGCCCATATAAGGACTTCCACTGTACTTCCTGCAACTCTTTATGCAACAGATTCAGTAGTCAAACGTGCATTTGTCATAGAAATACTCTGTTGTATGTCCAAATGGTTCTTTGAACCTTTGTCCATATTTAGCATGAGGAATCCAAGTCTTTAACTGTGTTAAGTCAGAATGCATGAAATACCATTAGACACCCCCTTTAAATACTTACAGTAAATGGCACAATTGAATTGAAATCTACTTAAAATATGTGCAGAATTACGTAAGAATCAAGGGCATCGTTTGATACAAAGATCAACACTTCTCAATTTCAGATAATAGGCTTATAGGATTATTATATTTTTTTTAAAGAAGCATGCAAGAGTTTGAGTATTAATAGTTTCATTAAGATTTACTGAAAAGAGACAGCTCTCGCAAGAAAAAACCTACAGTAAATGCAATAATAGTTTTGGGTCCATTTGTATTTGACTGGGTCATGGTATTAATCAAATCACCATTTCTGAGAAATGCATTTATGCTGATATTTTATTCCTGGTATTTTCAGGAAATGGATGGTCTAAAGCCAGCATCCCTTTTATCTTGCAGAAAAAACCCAACAGCATTCTAGTATAAGGCACTTGATATCAAGCAGATAGGGGATTGGCAGGGTCACCGTCTGCCTCTCACTTAGCTCATTTATCGCTCTGTCGCATCGGCTTAAGTCTTTTTCCTCGTCCGTGCGGTCCAATTGACCAATCGTATTTCACAGGGGAACACAACAAAAATGTGAGAAAAGGTCACATGAATAATTGATGGGGGGGGGAGAATTTTATGAAATACAAGCGTGCACAGGCGAAATGGCATTTTCCAGAAAAAGATGACTGGTAGTATTAAAAACGTGAGACCTCATCTTTAATATAAGAGAATTACATGTGAATCTCTGTGGTTGTGAAGCTGTTTTATTATTTACTTTACATCACTGTTATCACTTCATTTGAAAAGGTAAATTGATATATAATTGCATCTGCCACCGAGACATTTCGATTTTAACATATCACCGAATTCACAATCAATCCCTAAAGAGATTTGCACCATATTCCCTACATGCTCCACTTATGATTAGTGAATGCAAAAACTAGCTGTAACATTAGCTACCATTATAAAACATCCAATAAGACACATGTCAGAGCTATTTACAACAGCATATGTGTGAACCTAAAAGCCTCTTTATGGTTCTGATATGTATACACCACACAGATCACATGGGATATTAAAGCAATAAAACAAAAGCATTACATGGCAATATATCAGCATGACTGTGATTCATCCGGAGACATGAAGGTACAGCACATATATGACCATAACTTCATGATTACAGATGTCATATTGCTACAATAGTGAAGCTTGCAAACATTTGCAGAAATAGAGCGTCATTGCTTTCAGCATCAATAAAGAGACATTCACTATTCGCTATTGATCTGTGTTATTAATACTTCTCATCAAAAGAACAGATCGAATGAGAACAAAGAGTGAGAAAAATCAATAAAGACAGCTGGCAGCTAACACTGTTAAATGCAGTTTGAAGTATGTTTCCTTTATATTACGGTTAAATCAAAAATTTTGAAAACGAGGTGAAATATCTGACATGGAAGTTTAATGTAAAACATAATCAGAAGTGTTATAAAAAGTCATTTCAGAGTCTACTTGGATCTTGCGGATGTGTGATAGGATTTTTTTACAGATATTTAAATTGACAGAACCATCAGTGTCCTTATAGACAATTTACATGAACTGCATTTATTTATGTGTACAGTTGGTACATAAACGCACAAAAGTTGTCACTGGGGCGGTACCTTTTTAAAAAGTACCTCAAAAGCATATCTGTAGCTAAATGGTAAATTTTTTAAAGGTCCCATATTGTCAAATCTCAAATGTTAAATTGATGGATATCAGGAAACTAAAACATTGCACAGGGTTCTGGAAAACATTAATATACGAAAGCAATGGTTAATGATCATTTATTCAGAAAATTCCACAACAATTAGTTCAACTTTATCCATGTTTTCTAAACATTGGCCGGTTTCTCCAAGAATCTATTCATCAAAAATGTTGCAGTTCCTACTTTGTTGGATTCGACCTCAAAAGCACAACCCGTAAGTATACTTTTCACCCATTTTAAGTAGGGCTGCACGATAAAACACATGCAATTGTCACAGGCATCTCGTCAGTTAAGCCGGCGGTTGATCGTGCGGCCTATTATGAAGCCAGAGAAAACTGAAATCGTAAATGGTTATGCAATGCTAACGTAATGCTAACGTGTTGCAAACTTGAAGCTTACGTGTTATTTTGTAACCTTACAGTCTTTGGTAGCCACAAATTTTGATAGAATATCTGATGAAAAGTTTCAGACACCGGGCCTGTTGGTGTTTTTGGTACTTAAACTGCAAATATATATTCTTAAGGACGTTATAACCTAATATAAACTCTAGAAAGCTTTGAAATATGGGACCTTGAAAAGGTACCATCCCAGTGACAAAAAGATACAACATTTGTACGATTTTCCGAGAGTGTAGTTGTAAGCATACACACTGCAAGAAATAAAGGTACAACAGTTGTCACTGAAATGGTACCCTTTAAAAAGGTCCTAGTATGTACCACATAGGTACCAATGTGTATATTTGACGTACTTTAGTGTGTGTTCTTTTTGAAAGGTTACCACCCCAGACACCTTTTGACCCTAGGGCTGTGACGGTTGTAATGAACCCCGCACAACTGCGGTGGTGAAGTGGGACCCGCGGTTGTGTGCACATCACAAAAAATGAAAAATATAAATACCCATCTCGCACAGCAAGATGTCTTCAAGTTCATGTGAACACAAACGGCCAGCAGACACAGAGTGAGTGCGCTATTTGCAAGGGGAGGCAACTTATATCAGTGATGATAACCCGCTACATGGGGGCGTAACAATGAAACAAGATATTCTCTTCTTGGTCACTAATGGCGCTTTTCCATTGCATAGTACCCAACGGTTTAGTTTAGTTTGGGTCGGGTCAGCTCACCTCACTTTGGCGTGGTTAGCTTTTCCATCGAGTTTAGTATCACTTCGGAGTGGGAGGGATTATAGGCATGTTGTTATATTTGTGCTGCCTACTGCTGTGACATCATACAAGTGAGAGCGTTGTTGTAAATTCCCATACATTAATTTATTTCTCAGTCTGCCACAAAATTAAAATTGGCCACCACAAATAGATGTTTGCACATAGCGTTTATAACTACCTCGGTCTCACATGACAGTTTCTGTTCAAACAGCCGACCCGTGGCGTCAGTCGACGGCGCTCCGCTGAGCCCCATTCAAGTTGCATTTAAGCATATATAATGCGGACGTGCACGTCGCGAATGTGCCGCCACAAACTGCAAGTCTGGAAAAAACTGTTATGGTGTCCCGGATTCTCAACCTGCGGATGTTTTTCATCGCTAAAAGGGTGTTTGAAAACTTATAGCAGAACACAGATAACAACATGTTTGCTTGAGACAGCGCAAGCTAGCAGTATGCTAAAGCTAATATTTACATTATAGCGATGACGTGACGATTCTCTCAGACCAGTCAGTGATCTACAGTGTTTTCGCGTCACGTTTGGTATCAGCTCGGGTCGCTTGGAACCCCAACCGAGGTGGTACAAAAAAAAGTATCGGGTACTATGTACTGCACCCAATGGAAAAGCTCCCAAAAGTAAGCTGACCCGACCCAAACTAAACTAAACCGTGGGGTACTATCCAATGGAAAAGCGCCATAAAGCTTGTGAAAAAGTATCAATCTGCACTACCAGTACACCATAAGAATCCATTTTTAGCGCGGCTGAAAACATTATAGTGTAACCCTAAAAAGATTTCTCACTTGAACCAAGTGTTGTTTTATGGATGAAAGTGCTACATCACGCACATAGGCGCTGATCCTGAAATGGCCAAGCACATGTGTTCTTTTTTTCACATTTCACATCTAAAACCATGCAGAAAACTTGACCGCGTTGCTTTCCTACTTTTCATCTTCTTCCTTTATTTCTTAACGCCATTCCAGCATCTAGGGCTATATTCATGGCGAGAACCAGGTAATCCATACACAACTTTATTCAGACAAGTTGATTTATACACAAGTTGGGGGAGGGACAATTTGGTATCTCCAATTTGCCTAACTTGCGTGTTTTTGGACTGAGGGAGGAAACCGGAGTACCCGAAGTAAACCCACGCTGACACAGGGAGAACATGCAGAAACTCCACACAGAAAGGCCACCTGCCCTAGCCAGGGCTCGAACCGGGAACCTTCTTGCTGTGAGGCAACAGTGCTACCCACTGAGCCACTGTGCCGCCCCTTCATACTTTTCAAAGGCTGTGGGCGCTCCAGAGCATCTGTCGTTGCTAAGTTACCTAAGCTTTGCTTGATGTTGGGACGAGCACCCACCAGCGGAAAAAGAAAGTGGTTGAAAAGTTTGTTAAGAAACTTATATATATTTTTATTATATTTTTATATTTCAAAACATATGTATGCATTATATATAAGCCTATATGCATCAATGCGCACGTGAACATACGCGCTTGCGTGCCTTCCTGTCCACACACATACACAAACATTCTATAAAATAAAATACTGCCACCGTCACAGCCCTATTTGTACCTTTGCTTCTGAGAGTGCAGTATGAATTTACATGTTCTTACCCCGAGTCTGGTCGATGTTGCCCAGGGTTTCTATCTGTTCAACGAGATCATTAGAGTTCCATTGACTCATCCCTAAAAGCATTGCTGTCTTCCCCTCCAGCACCTCTGTGAAACAACACATACGAACACACACACAATGAGATATGAGCAGAAAAAACCCAGCAGTCAATCATTTAGACCACGGTCAGAATAATCCAGGCAATGTCATTTAATTTTATGCTAAACTCATTTTAGCTCAGAATATTCACACGGAGCTCCGCAGTACGTCAAAGACCATTACGATTCATCAAATTATCTTTAAATACAGCCACAGCTTTAAAGTGATGTCTGGCTAATGAGCACAGAGTGAGTGATCAGGCACTCCGCAGGTCCTTGTCAGAAAGCCCCCGAGTGCCTGATAGACGAGTGGATGTACTGTAGAAGTTGGTTGTAAGATTTACAGTGTCGCAGCATGTAGCATGTCTAATGCCATGTGGGACCCTCACAAATTCGTCAGTGTGAAAGAGCGGCAGT
This sequence comes from Paramisgurnus dabryanus, assembly GCF_030506205.2. Taxonomy (NCBI): domain Eukaryota; kingdom Metazoa; phylum Chordata; class Actinopteri; order Cypriniformes; family Cobitidae; genus Paramisgurnus; species Paramisgurnus dabryanus. The sequence continues at coordinate 22,881,549 of NC_133344.1, read as the reverse complement.
GACACGATTCTGTCAGGCCTGCTCATCTGCATCACACGCTCAATCCACTGTTTATCCCATGCCGTTCGTAAGACTTTAGCATTTCTTTCAGTTTGTTTAAACAGGCGGGACAAACACACTCAGATATGATTCATTCTCTAATATACAGAATTTACACAAGCAATTATGTGTGTAATTTTATATAATCATTAATTTACGTTTTACATTTAGAATAACTCAAAATCTAAATTAGAAAGAGACTTAAACAGTTGTGACCTTGCCAGGCTTGCAAGTCTCTTCAGTCAGTCTGTATTAAAGATACCAAGATTATATTTTCACAGAATGTTTTTTACATTACACAAAATGATTTTATGTAGAAAACAGTAAATCACAAAAAATTATTTTAGTTGGGTTTTCACTAGTCGCAGCCTCAGATGTCACAGCTACAGACTGTTGGCTGAACGGCTGATGCATAATGAACCCTTTTCTGGAAACACATCAGTGGATTTCAAAGTTATCCTCTGACTGGTTGAATTATACAGGATTTCCGGGAGATGTGTGTGTCACAATCATTAACGTTCCGCCCTTTAAACAACACAAATATGTCTAATCGGAGAAGAAAACCTTTGTTTACACTGGTGATAATATGCTTCATCAAGACCGAATAAATGTTGCATGTTAAAAAGTAAGCATGGTATTACACTTCATTATAATTTACTCGTGAATTATGGTTGCACAATGTTCTGTTATCGTGGTGACATCTCCAAGGCAGCCCATAAACATGATGCGACACAAAGCGAAACGTGATTGGTTGCTTTTAGTTTTTTTGTCATATGGCCTCTTGGGGGGTCCCTGGCCATTCAAAGCTGCCATGGTTCCCAGACCTTCAGTAAGGTTTGGCTACACAAAACGAAGTTTTTCAAGGTCACAATTGTAGTGCATATTTTGCATAGGCACTCTGTCTGCCCACTTGTCTGCGTGAGACCTAAAGGAGTCATACTGGAAGGGAGCTACAAGGACTTAAGGAAGGGGATTTAATGCCATTTCATGCATTCTGACACAGTTAAAGAGTTGTAATCTTCATGCTGAATAAATGAGAAGTGTCAAAAAAGTAGTTAAGCTTGGGCCAAACTCATGCCTTTCCTACTAGTTTCAGAAAGTTTTTTCAAACATGGGTACCTGTTACATATCAGTGACCCCATATCCTTTTATGGGCACTTCCCCCAGAAAAGCACACCGGCACATCAATTAGAGTGAGAGCGAATATGAGGACGCTCATTAGTAGGGATGCTCCAATCGATCGGCTGCAGATCGGTATCGGCCGATAACGGCATTAAATGACTTAATCGGTACTCGCTAAATTTGACGATCTCATGAACCGATCTTTCTGTTTACTTTTGTCATCATAGGGATCCTGAATGTGGCTGCAATTAGAGACCATTTTTGAGCAGTGCGAGCATTTTTACAACCCATTGCTTATGTGCGAAGTGCAAATTTGGATTTCTCGCTCTGCCTAAACAGAGATATGTGTATTTTCTATGAGGACGCGCTCTAGTCCTAGCAACGCAAGGCATCTTCACATCCCTATCAAACAGCGCACTATATACAACACTGATGCGGACATTGTATCTTAATGCCGAAAGCACATTATTTGCATGCGTTTTAAAGTTTTGACAGTTTAAACTTTCATTTTCCTCACAGCTGCTCTTGTCCGCGTATATCCAACGCACGCACACACAGCAGCCTATCATCAGTGCACGTGTACAAATCATTTTCTCTCACGTCTTAAAGCTACAGTAACCTAATTCATCTCTCAATATAATCACTTTCTGCTCTTCACTGAAGAACTGTTGTACTTTAGATGAATGCGTGTATATTTAATTAATACAGTAAAGACTGTGATGTGTTTTATTTTTCAGTACTTTTAACAGGCATATTACATTTTTCTTTGCAGAAGAAATATTTATTGTTCTTATTTATTTGATTCGATAAAGCCGTGTTCAGCTTTCCAAGCCAGTCTTATGGACACAAGAGATATAGTTTGTTTATGCTGGGTAGCAGAGGAGTTTTGCGTGTTGTGTTTGTTTAACACTGGATTTCTGTTTAATGGGGAAGCCCCAACCTTAAAACTGCATCAAATGTCTGTGTTTTGTTGCCAACTGGCGCGTATGTGCATATAATGTAAACGACACAAACATGTAGTGAATCATAAGTTATCCAGGCATAATGTTTTGTGTTTGTTGATTGCATGACTCACTCCTGCCGCTGGAATTTTATGCTTTTCAGGAAAAAAAAAATCTGATCTGTCTTTTATAAATCTAATAAAACTAAGACTCTTTGGAGATATGAAGGACGTAATACTATTCTATAGGTACTCAAGATTAACATGAAATGAGCAGAAACAGCATGTGTTATGTGAGCTTTAAGTTAAAAAAAGCTATTGAATGATGTCAAACAGAACAACAGTCGGGGAGCAGTAAGAACATAGATCTCCTGAAGTGTGAAATGTGCTTAGCACATCAAACAAGGAACAACAGCAGTCTGGTGCCTGAATTAGAGACAACCACCTACAGTATGAGGATATAAAACAATGTAAGACAATACAGATCTTGTAACACAAGAATGTGTTGGAAGAAAGAATGAGAGCAAAACACTTCTAAATCAAAAGTAAAGATAAAAATAGAAAACTCAGTGAAAGAGAGAAAACAGAACCATGCAAAATTGTGGCAACATGCTATCAGATCAGGTTAACAGGATCAGCATTCAAAAGATGTCATTCAGGAGTACAAAGTCTGATAGTGTAATGAAAAACTGATAAAAAAACTGGTTTCCCAAAAAAACTTAGCCTACAGGAAGTACCCCAGCTACCACAGTAATCTGATGGTATCAAATTAACATCATGGTTATCTGATATGTGGCCCTGTCTGTGGAAACTAGCCTAAAGTCTGAAAATCAAAGCATCAAAGTTTGATTTGAACCAGTTATCTTGTCAATTAAAAGAAACCATTCCCCAGCCCATGACGCATCCATTTATAAAACACTAAAGCATCAGCTAATTCAACAACATTATAAACTGTGTATGTTTTCATCATCACTCTGAATCTGATCTCCAACAAAAGTCATTTACAAAAATGAAATTATGTCAGCTTTTTGCTCAAAAGTTTGTATTTTTGAAGAAACCTAGCCATATTTGAGAGGTTATAAAAAATATAAAATGAATATAGTATGAAACTTTTTTCATTTTGTTTGTTTATTTGTTTGCTTGTTTAAAAGCATAGGGTCTGTTCCTTCATTTTAAATATATTGTACACAGCAAAATCACCAGTGTTAAATCTACACTGCTGGTGTTTATATGGGTGTATGTATAAGATATATATAAGAAATTTTCCTGAAAGACATTGGGCCCTATTTTAACAATCTAAGAGCGCATGGTCCAAAGCGCAAGGCGCATGGTCTAAACAGGCGTGTCCGATTTCACTTTTGCTAATTTAACGACAGGAAAAATGGTTTGGGCACCAAGCGCACGGCCTAAAAGGGTTAAGGGTTGTTCCTATTCTCGTAATGAGTAATGGGTGTGTTTTGGGCGTAACTTGCAGTAAACCAATGAGAGTCTCAGCTCTCATCCCCTTTAAAAGCCAGTTGCGCTGGCGCTATGCCAATTTCCTATTTAGATGGCCGAAATTTGTAAACTGAAAAACTAAGCAGAGGAAGAAGGCCACCAGTTTAAGATTGATTTTAAAAAATTGTGTTGTTTTCATTTGTATTGAAACTGTTATTTTTTTATATGAAAACCTTTAAAAGTAGTTTTCTTTCAGTCATGGAAGTAAAATTAGCATGCTTTTAATTGCTGTAAATAAATGGATAGCCTACATGATCTGTTATCTCAAAAAATAATTTGCAAATATGCAAGAAAAGGTTTGTACTCTAAAAATACTTTTTTGTAACAAACAGGAGATAAAGAATTACAAACGTGTGAAGAGCCTTCAGCACTCGGAAAGAGCCATGAATTCTTTGAAAAGCATTACTTAAAAACAGTTCTCATCATATCCACAGGTACAAAATCATTATAAACAAAAAATCTGTGGGGTAGCATTTAAAAAAAAAAAAACATTTAAAAATATATGCAATATTTGCATTTGTTTAAAGCAAAAATGTAATCACTTACCAGGCTACAGGTAAAGCAGCTCTTTACGCCTTCTAACGATAGAGCCCTTGTGTAAAACTTTAGTGACAATTACACAAAAACTGTTTTAAAAAAGCCTGGCAGGGAATGAGTTCATTTCACTATGATTTAAATCTTTGACATGGCCTTACTTAGTCAATATTAAAGATATCAAGGTTATTTTTCACAAAATGGTATTTACATTATTCAGGATGATTTCATGTATTAAATAGCAAATCAACAACAAAAAGACTTTAGCTGGGTTTTTTACAGACAGGGTTACAACATGTACAAAATGTACTCATCTAACAAAATATCTGCAAGGAATTCAGCAAAAAACATGGTAGTACCGTGGGGAAAGTGAAGAGCAGGAGGGAAAAATAAAGAATGATGAAAAATAAAAGGGCTTTAAAAGGAATAAGAATATGAATTCTGAGAATCTTAAAAAAGCCAGCGCCCGCAGAGTTCATGGAGGCATAAAATTCATCCCTTAACATTCTTGAACTCTTCTTTTACTCTTAAAATACAAAGGTTATGAAAGACAAAGATGAGAGTCAAAGGTCCGCCTGTGTGGATTCAAAGCTAGTGAATATGAGGCAATCCTTTTTTATACTTAGGAAAAAAATATATTTAAGAAGTTTTTTGTTAAAATGAACAATATTCATCTAATACAGTAAGTGAGTGCATTAAAACTGTATTTTGCTTTTCACAGTAAGATCTAAAAGAGAAGTCAAAGATGAGGTCTACAAATTTATCAGTCAACTTTGCATTTTGTTTGTTTGGGCAAACAAACTTTGCATTTCTAATGTAATGCTCTACCAACTGAGCTACAGGAATACACTATTCCTTTGTGTGTAAAAACCTCACACAATTCCTCAAAGACACACAACTTTATTTGGCTTTTTGTTTGTTGCTACTAGTATTGGCATTGCCCTATGCATGTTTTTCTTAAAGCTTAAAAATAACTCTCATCTACTTATCATTGTGTTGTTACAAATCCACATGCCTTATATTCTTCTTTACTATTTTCTTTTGTATAATTATGCAGTTTTGAGCTAGGTCATAACAATGAGTATAGCACATACTAGTGCAAACTTTTGTTGCATATGATCAAAAGACGAAAAGCAAACTAGAAGCACTTATGCAGGGATATTTTTAATCACCAAAATATGATCAATAATATGTCTGAAGATAAAGAGTGACTCTACTATGTCATAACCATATGTACTTTCTTGAAGATCTTCAAATGGCCCATATTTATCAGAATCACATGCTTGACCCACTTGGGTTTTAAAAGCACAGAGCTAATGATATAAAAAATTGGATTTGGGGACAACAGAAAATAGAGACAGGACTGCATTTAGTTACGATTGGGCAAGTTAGACATTTACAAGCAGTGCAGTTTATAATTTCCAAACTAAATGATGTGCACAAAAGAAGACATTTTTGATGCAGGCACTACTGTAGCAGCAAGAGCAATTTCTATGACATCGAGCCCCATATATTGGACAATGTCAGCTGATACAGACCAGGGAGAGCATTCCTGGTCCTAGAGGGCAACTGTCCTGTAAAGTTTAACACATCTGTAAAATTGTATCAAAGACTGCAAGATTTGCTTGGAAATGACATTCAGTGTGTTTGATTAGGGTTGGAGCTAAACCCCAAGTCCCACCAAGACCAGGAATGCTTGATTTTTTGAAAATCATAAAAAATGCTGCCGCTTGCTGGCAACTTTAAAAAAAAAACTTTAAGGGATATTTAATCGAAATTTGGCATTTCATCACTCACTTCTCATGTGGCTACTTAAAAATGCGCATAAATTGGTGATGAAAACCCAGCTTGTGATCCAGTACATAATGTAAAGTACATTCTGTGAAAATATAACCTTAACATCTTTAATACTGAGTCTGACTGAATAAGGTCACGTCAAAGATTGAAATCAACACTGTAAAAAAATTCCGTAGAAATTTCAATGTTATTGCAGCTGAGTTGCCGGTAATTTACCGTAGATTTACATTTATGTTATTTACTGGCAAGAGTTTGTTCAAAGTTAAATAAATGTCAAATATTAACAAGTTTTTATCTTTACAGAATAAAACTATACAATAACAGCCTCATGCAAAGCATTCTGGGAACCAGAAATCATCATCAACTAGCCTAGAAATCTAGACGCACCCTAGCGGCCGCAAAATATATTTGCTGCCAGGGTTTAGTCTAGGCACTCACAATACACTTAACAGCTCCAAAAACCAAAATTTGGTCAGGCCAATCACATCGTGTGTAGCGTCTGTGGGGCGGGCTTAACATGATGACGACTAGGGCTGGGTTTCGATTCAAATTTCAAGAATCGATTCGATTCCGATTCTCAAGATCTTGGATCGATTATCATTGTTCGATTCGATTCAATTCGATCCGATCCGATCTGATCCGATCTTCGAGATTTAGATAAGTGTTTTTGAAAAAAGCCCGAAATGGTGCCAGATAGGGGTGCATGGCATGACCAAAAATCTATTCCATGAGTCATTTTATCAGTATATTTCATGGTATACATGTTTTTCAGTTTTTTGGATTATAAAAATGTGCAGTTATTTGCCACTCACTATAGCTTTTAACTGCTCACCACAGTTTTAAAATATGGACAATTTAAAGTTAATAATGTTAAAGTGAAAATGCCCAGATGATAACAACAGATTAAGTCTTGATAGACAGAATCTTGTTTTTAATTGAGTTATTAATTTTAAAGACTACTGAAGCTATAGCATGCATTGTATTTTGTATTTATGCATACATTACATTAAAAATAGGCAGTATGTAAAATGAACAGGTATAAATTTATGCACAAACCTACAGACAGGATAAATACCTGTATATGAGAGACGGACCTCTTTATAGATATTATGACGGGTGCTATGATGTGATGAAGTCTGTTTTGACGCTCTTTACTTTCTATTACACGTTAACATTTTCGTCTCTTTCTCGTCTTTCTGAACAAAGATGTTTGTACTATAAGCAAATTAGGCGTCAAACTACAGCGCACGTGTCACTGATATAAACGCGAGTTTTGTAATTAGCTTGCTTAAAGTTCAGAAACCTTTACAACTATTAGCATTATTATGTGTAAGAAGAACTCTTTATTTGGCGACCCGTTGCGCGCGCCTCAAGAAACCTCTGCCCGTCAGAGACCGGCTGCATGAGCACAGAGGGAGGGACAGAGAGAGAGAGAGAGAGAGAGAAGCTGTGTCCCAATTCAGGGGCTGCGACCTTATAAGCATGCGACCTTAAATATGAGCACTCGGTCTTTCAAGGTGGCAGCCTCAGAAATCCGCGAAGAGAACTGAAATGAGACGGTCTAACCTTGGGATGACCCATAATTGGCGTCACCTGCTGCGCCTGTTAGCAGGACATAGCGGAAACGTTTCTGACTTATTAAAATAAATATGAAATCAGAAAAATATTAATTTAGTTTATAAAATATGACACGTTGATGTAGATTAAACTATTCAACAGTATATTAAATTTAATTAATCAACCTTAGAAATATATGCATCATAAAAATAATAATATTAACACAAAACATAACTTATAATACTAAAACAGTGACAAACTTTTTTTGATAAATACACACTTTTATTTAATGAAGGTTTTAATTGTTTATTTTAGAATATCCAGCCGCCGTTGCAGGCGCGCAATGAATCTTGGGATATCCTCGGCTGTTAAGGATCCATTCGTTCTATCCTTAACATCGCGGAGAAATGAGGACGCATTTTGAGGCTTCATTCTAAGCATCCTTCGAATTGGGACGGCCTTACCAGCCTGAAGTCGCGCTGCTGTGACGCAATCGGTCTTAAAATACGTCCTTACAAGGTCGCAGCCCCTGAATTGGGACACAGCTAGAGAGTTTCACTGGAGACCCGCGGTGGATTCACTGCATGGCGCTTATTATAAAAATTACACAAATAACTCGTTCATTTGTTATGAGTGGATTATTTTACATGTAGATCGCAGCTTTGAGCGTTTCTAGAGTTTTCAAAACAACCGCTTGCTTAACGTTCCTGACGGCTACGTTCGTTTTTTTAATGTCCTTCCACCTCGCGCGCATGCGTAAATTCAATGACGCGGCAAGTTTAAGTTATTAATTATTAAATCGATTCTTTGAGTTACGGATCGATCTTTAGAGATTAACATGAAAATCGATTCAGAATCGGTGAATCGATTTTTTCAACACAGCCCTAATGACGACAGAGCTGCAACGGTTCCTACTTGAATGGCTGCTGCTGCTGCTGGCGAACAGCTTTCTTTTGAAGCGGCTTTGGCCGCGACTCTGGAGGACTTATACTTATGTTTTTCTTTGAGAGAAGAGCAAATAACCCTACTGAAGTCCTTTTTAAGCAAGAAAGATGTGTTTGGAGTTTTGCCGACTGGTTACGGTAACTACGTCACCTTCTTCGTTGCTCTGATTAGTCATAGCGCTATCCTATTGCGTGCAGAGGCATTTTGAGGGACAACCTTATATCCCGCCCCTTGCATTGAGCTGTTTGTGTGAAGAGTTGCCAGACCTTACATCTTGATGTAGGTCTGGCTAACCAGGCTAATCATCAACCTTTTTCTGTTTTTTGGTCCAGATTTTGTTTCCCAGAAAGTTTTGCTTGATGCTGTTTTTTAGTTTTACTCTGTAAAGACAAAGACTTGTAAATGTTTAATTTTCATTTAACTTTGAACAAAATGTTGCCAGTAAAAAATATAAATTTAAATCTACGGTAAATTACCGGCAACTCAGCTGCAATTTCTACGGAATTTTTTTACAGTGAATAGCTGAAATCAAACTTTGATGCTCCTAATCTCATAATTGGATCATGAGACTTTAGCCTACATATAAAAATGCAAGGGAAAATCGAAGCCCACTCAAAAACCCTACTTTCATGTTTAACATTGGAAGTCTGCAGAAGAGCAGCTCTCAGATGTCTCAAGAAATTCATAATTACAAGCTGCTGCTAATGCAAATCAAGCAACTCACCCTTGATCAAAAGATAGTACCTCACATGACCAAACATGGACTTGATATTAAAGCTGTATGACAACAGAATTAGGCAATGCCTTTTAATCTTATTCAAGTTAGAAATGCTTGACTCCTTAGTTGATTTATCTAGGTGAAAATTGACCTGGCGTATATTGAGCCCCGAGCAACCCAACCATAAGGGTAATAGACCAATCAATGCAACACTTAAAAAAGCAAAGCGCCTTTGTAGCTAATGCTAATCAACCAGTAAGAGTAAATACAGCATAAATAAATACAACAATCTATCTCCAGCAGAAATTTATCATGGTTTCAAATGAGGGCCGATCTTATTCCAAGCTGTAGAAATGTGCTCTGTTTAGACACACTCTGACAAATCACATTACTCACACACATACGCTCCAATAACACATCTGAATTAACCGGATAGGAAATTTGTCAACATGTCAGTAAAAAAAATCTGACAAGGTTGGGGTGAGCTTAATTTATCTTGAACGTACTCTAGTTTATGCACAACCCAATGAAGTCGCTTTTCTTTCCTGTTTTGTTGACCTCCTGATAAATGTCTGGTTGAATCATTCCACAGTCTTTTTATTTCTTATGTAAACTAAATATTAAATAATTTAAATTCAAATCACTAAATTTACTTACTTTCTAATCCAAATATTAACATTATTACTCTTTATTATAAAACAAGCTAAACATTATTCTTTACTCTCAGAAAAAAGGTTTACAAAGGTCCTAAATATATAAAATTTATATACCACCATGGAACCAGTATGTTTGTACCAATGTGTACCTTTGATGTACCAATATGCACCTTAAAGGTACAAAAGTGTACTTTTTCAAAAGCTACCACCCCAATGACAATTCTTGTGCCAACTTTTGAGTGTAATTGTGACCTTGTCTGTGAAAAACCAGCTAAAGTCATTTGTCAACTGTTTTCTTCATAAGATCATCCTATATAATGTAAAGAACATTCTGTTAAATATAACCTTGATATTTTTAATATTGACTGAGTAAAGCAATGTCAAAGATTGAAATCAATGATTGAAATCAAACTTTAATGCTCCATATATCATAACTTACATTAAAAACATACAGGTGTAATACAATTGTATTTTATAAACTACTTAAGCAATTTGACGCCTATTCAAATGACATGTATGTATTCTTATTTATATTATACATCTTCCTGTATTTGTTTTTCTTTCTTTCAAAGAAAACCCCAATACACAATTTTTTTGCAGAACACTCCATGATCCAACCTACAGAAGATTGGGCCAGTGGTATGAGAGGCTTATAGCAAAGCACTGAACAGATCAAGTGAGAGTCTGATACTTATGAAAGTGGGTTCGTGTGTCAAGCAGGATGACATACTGTAGCTGAAACTATGATGAGCTTCGATCTCCCTGCAGCTCGCTGCTCTGATCACTGAATGACAGGGGTCAATCTCACAGATCAGTGGAGAAGAGTCAACAACAGACAGCCACAGAGAATATCCACACAGACCCCAAGACACGTCACAAACACAGTGTCACAAACACAGAAAGCCATTCAGTTCGCACTTCAAACCTGAGCCAAAATACTTGATGAGGGATCTTCTGCGAAAAGTGCCTGCCATTAAAACACTCAGCCACTATAAAACAACATCTATCTGTACATAACATTTTTGAAAAAAAAAAAACACACTCAGCGATGATGAACAAAGTCTGTCTGTCTGTCTGTCTATGTTCATAGCTATTCATGTTTGTATCTCTCCATGTTTCTGTCTATTTGTCTGTCTGTTTGTCTGTGTGTGTGTGTGTGTGTGCGTGCGTGCGTGCGTGCGTGCGCGTGTGTGTGTGCGTGCGTGTGTGTGTGTGTGTGTGTGTCTGGCTGTGTATCTATCCATGTTTGTACCTATCCATCTTCGTATCTCTCCATGTTGGTATCTCTCCATGTTTCTGTCTGTCTGTTTGTCTGAGTGTCTGTCTGTCTGTCTGGCTGTGTATCTATCCATGTTCATATCTCTCCATGTTCCTGTGTGTCTGTCTTTCTGTCTGTCTGTCTGTCAATCCGTCTGTCTTTATGTCTGTCTGTCTGTCTGTAGCATGTATTTATGTCAGTATGTACAGGTATGTATGTCTGTATGTACAGGTCTGTCTGTATGTCTGTATGTACAGGTCTGTCTGTATGTCTGTATGTACAGGTCTGTCTGTATGTCTGTATGTACAGGTCTGTCTGTATGTCTGTATGTACAGGTCTGTCTGTATGTCTGTATGTACAGGTCTGTCTGTATGTCTGTATGTACAGGTCTGTCTGTATGTCTGTATGTACAGGTCTGTCTGTATGTCTGTATGTACAGGTCTGTCTGTATGTCTGTATGTACAGGTCTGTCTGTATGTCTGTATGTACAGGTCTGTCTGTATGTCTGTATGTACAGGTCTGTCTGTATGTCTGTATGTACAGGTCTGTCTGTATGTACAGGTCTGTCTGTATGTACAGGTCTGTCTGTCTGTCCAGGTCTGTCTGTCTGTCTTTTTACAATACCCCTGGGGGTGCTTAAGAAAAGAAGACATTGTAAATGTTGAAATATTTGGGAAGCATAATACATAGCAAACAAGCTGAAGTTGGTTCCTCTTTGCCTGCGGGCTCAGCTATCTTCTTAGCATATTTTGTAATGCATTGTGACAGTGTAATACATTTCATACCGCTTTATAGCGTGGGTTGTTTTATGGTGAAAGGGAAATGATTAATCATAGCAGTAAAAATACATATCCTGGAGATTCATTCTGATGCGCCCCAAGAAACAACACACAGCCTTTAAGGTTTTTCTAAAAAGTCTTTCCAAATGTTTTTCTTATTTACTCCCAAATTCACTATAGATGGTTTCATCAGATGCGCGCACATTGTCACGGATACACGCATGAACCAAAGTGAACTTCTGGTCTGAATTTTTTTAGCCTATCAGTCTGTCTAGTGGCTAAACTGATCTCTGAAACAAATGCCTTGTCAAAAATAAAATATTTTGGTTTGCTAAAGGGGAGATGACAAGTATGAATCACAACTGTGCAGAGAGGTTTGACAACCAGGCAAGAATTTGAGGACCTGTAGCTATAAATGTATACATTTTACACAGTAACATTAGCTCATTGTAATAGTTGATACACGTTAGATATAATATATGTACAAAGGTAATTTCCTTGTTATTTATTTCCCTTGTTATCAGAAATAAACAACTGTAAAATGACTCTAATGTTATTGATTCTAAGTGGAAGCTGTTTGTTTACTTTAAAAGTCATAAATATTCAAAGACTCAAAATAATAATAATTTAATATCAGAAATGTATTTCGCTTCAGAGGACATTTATTAACCCACTGAAGTTATTGGATTACTTTAATAATGGATGCATGTGCTTTTTGGGGCTTTGCCATGTTGAGCCTATAAGAAGATAAAATGACAGCATTTTAAGTAAGGGATAATGTTTAAGCAGACAGTTTTTATCACAGAAATAAGCCTTACAGTGTAATCTTGTATCACATTGAAGGAGCTTATTTCACGATAGCAACTGTCTGCCTGTGCATTATCCCGCTTATTACACAGCAAAGTAAGTAAGGACAATTAAATATTGATTTGAAATAATTTATCAACTTAACGTAGACCTTTTTACTTTCGGTTTAATATAAAACAAGACATTCAAATGTCACAAATGCGCTATTTGGTCTAATCATTTGTAAATATAATGTCATATACCGGTATGTTATTAAAAGACCTATTTATGTTTCATTTTTGTGTAATATTAAACTGTACCTGTCAAAATGATTTTTCAGCATCCAGGTTACCGTGTGTTATTAGTTTTTATATTTGGGAATAACAAACCTGCATATGTCGCATCTGGCCAATCAGAATCAAGCATTCCAACGACCCGTGTAATAAGATAAATTATTAGTTTGTGTTTAACTGAAGAAAGGAAGTCATCTATTTCTTTAAGATGACTCTTTACACCAATGACGTTTACAAAAATATTGTTACAACAAATTCATCTAAACAAATCCTAATCAAAGACTATCCAAAATATAATGATTGTGAAAAAAGCCAACACACTTTACGAAAGTATCTGGCACTCAATTCGGCAGAAACATCTGGGTTTTAATTGAGGTTCTCTGGTGTGGCAAAGGGTGTTGCGGGGTTGAGGCTTGTTAAAAATGAATACGAAATGTCTCATGAAATATAGATGTGGAAACATGAAGGTTACTAATTACATTATGCACTGCCAAGAATCGTATCTGAACACACAGAACTTCTTACTTATGTGTGGGACAGCAAACTTCTCAATTCATAGAAATGAATTATAAAACTATGTAGATTAAAGGTATAGCGGAGGATTTTCTCGAATTTTAGAAAAGAACCGCCTTATCCACATTTTTAAAAAATGCAATTGCACAACACTCCTGATTGACAACTAGGAGGACCAATAGTGTTGATGATCCACCCGGAAATAGAAAATCCTCCGCAATACCTTTAAGTACAGAATACATTACATTGTATCATAACTGATAACTCTGCTTCATACAACACCAAAACCCTCACAGTACCCATTACCTAATCTGGAGATGCAAAACAGCTATGTACCTTCTCCTTTCTAAAATTATTTCATAGGGGAATTAAAAAAGTCACTTCTGTGATTCAAAGCATGACTGTGCATTTGTGCGAGACTTGAGAGGATGTGATAGTGACACCTCTAATAGAGAATCACTTGCCTTAATCACACTGACCGAATGTTAGCTGAGAATCCCTTCTGCAGCAACACAGCACACATAACTGAATAATAAACCACCAGTACTAACTACACATTTGTGTGTACTATTTTCACAATTAAAACATTTTAAGTGGTTAGAATTCATTGCCAAGCAATAAATAATCCTAAATAAACATTTTTTGTTGGTCCTGGAACAACATACCACATCAAACAAACTTTGTCCAAACATCTCTTTACTACTAACCAACCAAGGGCACACTCACTTTCGGCACGGTTGCCTTGAACAGCGCCCAAGCCGCGCCCCACAGGCTTGCACTCACATTTTTTTTGGATCCGGGCCCGAGCACACTTTCATTATTAGAATGTGATGGTTGGAAATAAAACAGAAAGTAATGTGCTCTCTTTTTTTAAAACAGTGGAACCTTAATCTTAAAGGAACAGTATGTAAGAAATGTATATCAATTAATCATAAAATGGCCCTGATATGTCACTAGACATTAAGAAATAATTTTCATAATCAGCCAAAGCTGCATATTTATGCGGGGGATGCATTTTTTCAAAAAGGCGCACTTTCACAGCACAAATTGCAGATTTCCATGTGCAAAATATGCGCGGCTTGCATGGTTTCATAATCCCCGCATTTTCGTAGCAAAAATCACAAATATCTAAGCAGACAGTTGAAAATGTAGCATTTCAAACAAGCGCAGACATGTCCCCTGTTTCCATGAAAACATGAAGTGACGTGATTATGTGACAGTTTTTGCAAGTTCCCGCAGTTTTTCCAAGTTCCCAAAATTTCATTGCATAAAATTGCATAAATATCACGCATTACATCGCTTTTTTTTTAAACGTGCCGTAAGATCAAGGATTTTTGCCTGCAACTATCACAAAAAAACTCCCTGCTTTCTGGAAGGACTGTCAATTCGAAGAAATGACACAGAATCAAAGAAATGACTGGTCGGTAAGAATGGTTGATAGTTGAAGCCCAATCCTAAACCAAATCCTAACCCTGCCTGTAAAAAAATCCTTGCACTTAATGCACTTTAATGTTTAATCAAACAAATTGAATTAATTTAAACTTTTTTGACTTGTTAGAAGTTGCTATAAATTATAAAAATAAAGTTGTAATAACTTAAGCCCATCGACCCATTGACCTCAATCAATTTTCACATAATGGCCCTTAGTGAAGGTACCTTGCTGTGCAATATATTTAATTAAGTAAAATGTTATTTATCAAGGTCAAGACATTTACCTACACCAGTGATTTTCAAACTGGGGGCTGTGGAATGGTTTAATGACATTTTATAAAATACATGAATAAATCATAAATTCTGTGTACTTAAACCTCAGAAAAATAAGGCTACTAAACACCAACAATAACTTGCATAATTTCTTATGTTTTGTTTAATAAAAAGTTTAAGTTTTAAAATGTTTAATGTTTTTTTGGAGGGGCGCAAAGGGATGCACCATATACAAGGGGGCCGCATGCCGAAAAAGCTTGAGAGCCACTGACCTACACTACCTCAGCATTACCTACACTACTTGCCACTTTCTTCTTAATAGGCTTTATGCCCAGCTGCACTACTTCCTGCACTTCAGCCAGCTCCTTGTTTCCTGTCTGCCATTATTGGACAAACTGATTAATCCAGCTGTGCCTGACCTCAGTAGTCACAACAACAATAATCAGACACACCTGAGTTACTCAGTTTGTCCAATAATGGAAGACAGGAAACAAGGAGCTGGTAGTGCAGCTGGGCATAAAGCCTATTGCACAATGTTTCATTTTCGCACACATAATGTATGCAATGCATGCAAGCGCACAAACACATTTACATCCATGCACATTTATTATCCTGTAATATGGGTCCTCTGCGTACTGTGTTTTATAAACATATTGGGGTGGTTTCCCAGAAAGGGTTTAGGTTAATCCAGGACTAGGCCTTATATATATTAGGTCAATAATTTGCAAATATCAAGAAGGCACCTTCTTCATTGTACATGTACAGTGACGATAAAGTTCTTCTTCTTTATTATTTTTGTTTTTATTTATACCTTCTCCATACTCAAGAAAGTTGAAATTACTTGTTTAAGTCAAGTTGTTTAAGCCTAAAAATTTTAGTGAACCATTTTTTTTACAGTATGAATGTCATTCTATGACTATGACCAGGTTGTTTTGGGAAAAAACAGTAACTATTTTGCTTAGGTGGGGCAGTAGCCAGTAGCCAGGTGATTACAGATCTCATAAGTTAAAACTTGTCGGTTCAATGCCCAAAAGGTGCACAGTAAAAAAATGCAGCATAGTAAATTCAACCTACTTTGACTTGTGATCAGTTGACATAACTTTATTTTATAGTAACATAAAAATATATGCTGATATAAAATAATTTTCACAGTGTGTACATGAACACCAAAGTAAGCTACCTATTCTACAACTGCAGGAGATGGGAAATGGGAAAGCTGGAGAATATTAAACTAAAGCCAGGTTCATTTTGATCAGAGATTTTCAGTAATGCTGACATTTAAAAAAGGCAAACCTATTTAGTGTACAAGACTTCCTCGCTTTGCTGGTTCAGAGACAAGCACATATGGCTGCCAGTTTTCATCATTCCAATGGGAAAGGCCTGTTATTTAGTCACTCTCTCTACAAACAACAGCGTATTAGTGGTCTAACATTAGCAATCAAGGCTCGCTACTTCACAGTTGTTTGAAGGACAGATGTGTCTACATTGTTCAATCATAACAGCAATCATGTGACACCAGAACAATCCACAACAGCAGAAAGCCACAATTTAGGATTTGCTTTTTATTTAATAAAAAAAGACCTGCAAGTTTTTTCTGTGCAAGGTCAGAACTGTTTTAAGTGCAAACTTTTAAAAGTAGTAGTTCACCCAAATATGAAAATTCTCACACTTACGTAATCTTAGTATATGACTTTGTTTCTTCAGTTGAACAAAAACAAATAACTTCTTATTACAATGTTGTCATGTTATCTTCTTAGATGGATGGATGTGCTTTTTGGAGCTTCACTAAGCCCATCATTAAAGTAATCCAAATGACTTCCTTGGGTTAATATACGTATATGTCTTCTAAAGCAAAACGATATGTTTGTGATAGAAAATAATGAATCTTTTGAGCTTATTAAGCGAATGATATGTCACATATCCATGGAACCATACAGATCAGCATAGTACGCTATAAAAATGATGTCAAATCTACATATATTTTTATGTTACTTAAACTTAACTAATTAAGTTAAACAATTTTAGAATTTACTTATTACAAGTCAAAACTTAAAACAGTAGGTTGAATTGACTTGCAAAACCGTGTTGTTTAACAAGGTGGCGCATTGATAATAACGAATTTCATTGGATCTTGCATGTCTCGTTATGTTGGCTCTCATATATAAGATAATAATATGATGATATATTAATATAAAATTATACGTTTGAATCTAAGCTAAGAAACAAAGTCATATGCATTTGCAATGGCATGAGGGTGAGTATATTTTGAGATGATTTTCTTATTTGAGTGAACTATTCCTTCAGGCATACTTCCATAATGGTGTGCAGCATCTGTCATTTACATCAGTCGATGACACAGAGAGAGAGAGAGAGAAAGGAAGAGAAAATGGCAAACAGTCGGACCCAGATGCTGAAACCATCAGGTTATTACAAGGGTGGGAAATAAGTGACACTTACCTCGGGCATCAAAAAACTCATCATCTGAGCTGTCAACAGATTCCTGGGCAATGTTCTGCATGCGCCAGTGAGAAGCGCTGTGCTTGCGTAGGGTCCCTAGACGGGGAAAAGATAAAAAAGATATGATCAATCCAAAGGTCACGAGCATCGCATGCAATTACCGAAGGATGTAGGACTAATGAGTTAGACATGCATGATGACAGCATTACTTCATATCATCATACAGAATTGACTACCAAGGAATTCATTGATAGCATGTGTTTTAATTAAGAATGGCAATCAAAGAGTAAGAATAAAGGATGTTGTTCAAACCTAAGGAAAAATGGATTAGACACACTTGACCAATTTTAATGTTTTGCATAAATTCTTTTCTTGCTCTTTTCTTCACAGTGAATAGAGAGTAATGACAGATGTGACTGGCAGTCATCAAACGTCAATGTCATTCAGTTGCTTAAAGGCAATATTTCAAGGTCCCTCAAGCAACACAAATTCCCATTCGCTGGTGTTATTATAACAGCTATAGTATTTCCTTACATTTCTGCACAACTCATTTATACAAAAGGCATAAAATCTTTTCCACTGAATTATTTCCAACCAATGATTTGCGCCGCAAGCATTTTAAGGACCAATGTAAAGACACATTGCAATGATCACTGTGGCCCTGGGCGGATCCAATATGAAGTTAATAACTTTCTAATCCAAGCAATAACACAAATTACCAATCAGCGCAAGTCAAACAAAAGTTATCCGCTTCCAATTATATTAAGTGGTTTATGATTTAATAATTACGGATCTGCAACAGCGTAAGTGAACATATAGCGAGAGAGATTTTTGACATTTACAGCTCAGGCAGCTCAGCCAATTGCCTCTCTACTCAAAGCATTAAATTAATTCCCGTTATAAACAATAAAAGCCATTTATTCATTCAACCAGGCTCAGCAACCAATAAATGAATTCATATGGCTTAAAAATCAAACAAGCACTAAACCAAAAAACATTTTTATGCTAACAAAGTACTCCAACTGTAATACTTTTAAATATTTAATTTCAATCTTCCATCTTCAAATATAGCATTTAAACAAAGATTCCAATGCAACCACAATGCATTTATTTTGGTAATTCTGTTACGATTACTGTGAGCAATTGCATCTTAAAATGTGCCACCTAAGCTGTCAATTACTCTTCTCCCTGCTGTTTTGTGCTTGGACCTCCACACGGTCCCGCTCAGCCTGTTGAAACAATGAGGTCTCACCTTCCATTACAGGGGATCAGTGCGCCTCCACTGTTTTCATTCTGCCCCTCCGGCTCTTTGGCTGCTCAACCCTGCATCACCATCATGTAGGATTTAATGAGCTTTTCATCTTTCCCACAAAGCCAGCAGGTCAGAAGTTGACACTATTAATGTGCCCAATGGAGATGAGTATCTCAACCTTCAGAGTTTTCTATTAAAATCACAACGTGTTTGACAGCTGAATCAACAGCAATCCATTTTCGCTCCCATGGCTTTTGTCCGGACCTTACAGAGACAACAGCACTTTCCAATGTCGACATTGATAAGTCACCATATAATCTCAGATATGAGATATGTTTTTTAGTGAATAATTAATGTCGGAGCCTAAAGACGGAAGTATAAGCTTAGAACAATTATTGCTTTTCTGCTTTAAGACTCTCCTTTAAGCATAGCTTAGCATAATCCATTGAATCTGATTAGTCCATTACCATTGCGCATAAAAAATAACCAAAGAGTTTCGATATTTTTCCCTATTTAAAACTTGACTCTTCTGTAGTTACATCGTGTTAAGACCGACGGAAAATTAAAAGTTGCGATTTTCTGGGCAGATATGGTTAGGAACTATACTCTCATTCTGGCGTAATAATCAAGGATTTTGCTGCTGTAACATGGCTGCAGGAGGCGCAATGATCTTACGCACTGCCCGAAAATAGTCCTCTGCCATTGAAAGTTACTAAGGGGACTATTTTCAATGCTCTGTAATATCACTGCGTCTCCTGCAGCCATGGTACGGCAGCAAAGTCCTTGATTATTACGCCAGAATGAGAGTATAGTTTCAAGACATATCCGCTTAGAAACTCGCAACTTTTAATTTTCCATTGGTCTTAGTACACGATGTAACTACAGAAAAGTCAAGTTTTAAATAGGAAAATATCGAAACTCTTTGGTTAATTTTAGCGCGATGCTAATGGTCTAATCAGATTCAATGGATTGTGCTAAGCTATGCTAAAAGTGCTAGCGCCAGACCTGAAGATCAGCTGAATCTCAAACAGTAAGAATCAAATGTTTAACTCTAGGGGAGCTGGAAAATGAGCCTATTTTCAAAATGTGGAGTGTCCCTTTAAGATACACTTTATGCTCATAACGGTATAACAAATAAAATTAGGTTTATCAACTCAATCATCTTACTGTAGATAAGCGAATTTATTTAAATGAATTAACACATACTGTATTTTGTTGTAAATGCTTTTCCTTTGGGATCCAGGAGGGCAGGGGAGACTGTGTCATTAATGCAGTCTAAACACTGAAAAATGGCTTTTAAAGCTTTAGGTAAATAGATACACAAAGGAGATAAAAAAGTGATTTAGATTAGAGTAAATGTGGGAGTCCAGGGAGGCCTGTTTATAGTAGAGGATGGATATATGCTCCGGTACTAAAGCACCTCTAATTGAGCCTATTCAACGCTCCCCGCTTCACATATCTAATCGCATTCTTCCATAATTCACCTATGAAGAATGAAAGAGGGAAATGTTTCCATTTTGGGCTGAGGAATAAAACACAGCAACCATGAATAGCTTTAACCACCAGAAGGGGCCATGGTAATGCAAGCAATAATCAAAGTAATATTCTAAATCACTGCAGAGCCAAACTGAGACAGATTTATTACGGTTGGCATTGTTTGGCTGGCTGGAATCTGGCAACCCGTGCAGGTGATGCTTGTGTACTAAAACAGGAACACAATCAATCAACTTCAGCCATGAAATTGGCACCGTCTCGTGAATGATACATCCCATAACACATTTTCTGCTTCCTAAAAGCAAATGAACCAACCACTTGGACGACGCCCTCAATGTCAGGCTAACGTGTGTCCTCCTTTCCATTTAATTGCTGAAATTTAATGCATACTGAAAGGAAAGTGGTCACTTTGAGCTCTTGAGGTTTGACTTAACGCTAAAATTCAACTTAAACCAAACCATTGTGGTGTCATTTGACCAGAAACATGCAGTATGTGAGAGCTTTCTTTGCCTGCCATTACCAGTGCACGGCTATGATAAACACGGGTAAGTGAACACAGAAGCAAATACTTGAACCACACTTTACAAACCCGCAGTCTCATTGTAGGCACTTAACATGCATTCATATGTTCCATTTGTCATTTTAGATTTCAAAAGAGTGCTCATAGTCGAACCTACAGCAATACAGGGGACTATTACGCAACTTCAATCAAGTAGATATTTGAAGGACACGCACCCATGAGCTGTAAAAAAAAGCCATGTTTCGAATTCTTAGATGTGATTTAAATTATTATGAGCGCTATGGTAGGGACTGTCATTAGGGTCGATTTGGAGGTGTGATATGTCCCCTCTCCAGGGAGGCAGCACAGTACAAAAATGCCATTTTCTCCAAAGCACTCATGACACGACTCACAGAGACTGGCTCTTAATCAAAAACATAATCTTTTCTAGATAGAGCCGCTTTCCTTCAGCAATCTCTCTATTCTTCTTCTGTAATCTCTATATCTCACCGTCCCTCCCTTGCCCTTCTTCCCCATCATTTTAACCCAAACTTCAGGTAATTCCTGTTCCTCTCTTCAGCCCCAACCTGTCATCCAAATACATAAACATCTTCTACACCACTTCACTAATTTGCTTATTAGTATCAATGTTAAATCCATCCTGGAGGAGAGTGCTGAGATAAAGGCCACTTTGACACAAGGAGGTTCCCACTGCAGCAATGGTTTAAGGCTTTTGTGCATGTCCTTAAAAAATAAAAACACACTTGTTGACAATTCTGTAATAGAAATGGTGGGGTTGGTATGAATCACTCATCTACATATGAATTTCAGAAAGCAAACTTAAGTGCTCCTATAGCTCAGAAGTAGCAACAGATTATGTGTTTGAATCCAGGGATCACACATGCTAATAAAAAATTTATACCTTGTAATGCACTGTAAGTTTTGTTGTTAAAAAAACAGTTATTGAGCAAGTACACAAAAGGTATATGGTAAGCTTCAGGGCTGGGTAAAAGTTATTGATTCTCTAATTTTAATTCATCTTTAATTTAACAAAACAATATTGATTCGGAAATCCCTGAATTGATTCTTAATGTGCGTGTTTTACTTAAGCTCGTAAAGATAGCCCGATGCTCATACAATATTGAGACATATGGGTGATAGCGGCCCTTCATGAGAATAGTTGCCCATTAAAGTTATTTAAATTATTATTATTATCATCATAGTTTCACAGTAACATGCGTATTGGGTGCTTTTCCTCGCATGAGAGGGCTTGTGGGCTTCTCTTTGCGCGAGAGAGCTTGTAATGTGCACAGTGCAGACTCCTTCTCGCACCTGAACTTGTAATGTGCACATCTTGGACTCTTGCTCGCACCTGAACGCATGGCATGGACTCCTTCTTGCACCTGAACTTGTAATACGCATGACTCGGACTCTTCTTCGCACTTGAGCTTGTAATACGCAATGCTCTGACATTTCCTTGCACTAAAGAGGTTGGTAGGCGTGCTGGGGTTTAATTTATATAAGCCTTTATCTAAGTTTAGATAAATAATTTTTTTTATTTGAATTGAAGTTGTCAGTACTCAAAACTTTTAAGTTAGCAAACTTAGAAAAATAGGGGCAATCAGTTGCCTCAAATTTTTTGAGTTAGTAGAACTTATCCGGGTTTACAGTGCTACAGGGTGATATGGCTGCTGGAGTTGTTACTGCTTCCTGGCACACAGGAAATTTTGGAGCGCCTGGGCATCAATGACACACTCAGATTAAAGGCATCAAGTTTAAGGTTGCGGTCGTGACATTGGTGCCAGCTGCCCTTAGAGTAAATCAGCTTTATCAGCTTTCTTTTTTGTCCACCAATAAAGTGGCTTGTCAGTAATGAGTAAAAATTAACAAATAAATAAATGAGTAAACCATTGCTCCGCCCCTCAATACTATAGTGTATCTGTGATCTTACAGGCTGGCGATAGGACGATCTTACTATTGAGCATATCGCGCTGCGGCGCAACACTACATTACAGTAATATTTACAATTATGTACAGTATGGAGAGTTTGTTTTTTTGTAGCCCCATGGTCCTAGTGGAACGCTGTTTTGTTTGCTGTGTACAGGCAGCTGAAATGACAATAGACACCGACGTTTTATAATAAATGAAATGAAGTACATTGTGATCATTTTTTTTTAAATTTCTATTTCTACATCATGCTTTGCTTTCTCTAGAAGAATGTGCCTTGTCAACAAAGTGATTAGTTTATTTAACTACTGCATACCACCCACCACTCACTCTATAGACAAAGTTAGAAATTGAGTTATAAGTAAAATCTGGATCTGACACTGTCAAAGACAAATGTCTTTCTAACTCACACTTGAACAATCAACCCTTGGACTAAGGTCTACCTTTCGAAAGAAGAGAGCAATCAGCCTTCAATTTGTGATTGCACAAAATTACTCGTCTCACTCGAATATTATCTTCCCTCAACGCATTACCAAAATATGCATGCATGCATGCATTTAATCCAGCAGCATATGTACAGTGCATCTACTAAACACGTCCATTTGGCAGCTTGACATGCTGGGGCACATGCTGTGAAACAACACATATGTTTGCAAAAAACACTAACTTGCCATTGCT
This sequence comes from Paramisgurnus dabryanus, assembly GCF_030506205.2. Lineage (NCBI taxonomy): Eukaryota > Metazoa > Chordata > Actinopteri > Cypriniformes > Cobitidae > Paramisgurnus > Paramisgurnus dabryanus. Next base: position 22,858,084 of record NC_133344.1, on the reverse strand, counting down.
AAGCAGACCTGTGACACACTGTCAGACAAACCCATTTACCATTTACCATAAGATTTTAATCTCTATTATGTACTGTAGTTTTTGTTTTAACATTAGGTTAGTTTTAATTGGCACCACAAACTGTACACAGTATCTGCCAAAAGATGAAAGGCTTTAAGCACATCAGAATTCATTAAAAACTGCATCATTAATTCACCAAAAACATTGCAATACATGCTGTCAATGAAATATGGCATACTGCGACACAAAGGGTGCAAAGATAAGTGCAAACTCACTGCAGGAGGGGAAACTGCAGTGGGCGAATCACCTCATGCAGGGTCACAGCATCAAGAGAGTAAAGCTGCAGTGTAGGAACAGAGCCACTTTGCTGCATGTCCTCACTTTAGTCAAAGCGCAACTAAAGTGAGTGATGCTGCAAAATGCATAAGCGCAGAAAGCCGGACGTTAATTGCGCCTAAAAAAGCAAAGGCTGACGCAAATGTGTTATGAGATGCTCAGTTAATGAGACAGTGTTACTATCTTGCTTGCGAGCTCTGATCGGTTTTAAAAGGCTGTTCAACCAAGCACATCTGCACACAGCTCTGAAAGCAACTATATCTCTGAGGAAATCAAAGCCCTTTGTTAAGTATGATCAACCATGACTTATTCTGTTATCATCACATCATAGATTCTACACTGTTAAAAGGTGTAGTGCATCATCTTTGCAATGTTAAAATGTGACCCTGCCTGTGAAAAGCCAGATATGAAGTCATTTATTTTCATTATTTTCTACATAAAATCACCCTTCCTAATGTAAAGAATACTTTAGCCCTATATGGAAGGGATTAGATTTACGGGGGTAAATGGAGTAATGTAATTTTACCACAGGACGTCTGTAATATTAACCATCAATTCGCACGGGATTAGAAATATCAATAAAACATTCAGAAGTGGGAGGGGTAACTCAATTACACACCATGTCCCTAAAACGTTACATGCACATTATATGTTGCTTCCTGATTTCACATGTGGAAACACGCAACATGACGCTGACGAGAAAAACCCGAAATGGGACCAGAGAGGAAACACTATTTAATTTCGGTTTGGGATGAACGTCAGTTTCAGAAACTGTTCGGTGACTCTTAAAAAGTGATTTTGACCTTTATTTGTTAAGTCTGTGTCGTGGTATGCAGTAACTGACTTATCTTTGACTTGTTCCACCGCCTAGAACGCAAGTAAATCCTTCTTTAAGCGCGTCTATATTTCTAAAAACTGCACAAAATTACTGGAAATGACCGAATTTACGTGTATATTTACAGGTGGTGTATTCGCACGGGATTAGTGTTACCTGATGTAATTTCTCTGGACCTTTTACAGAAGGTAAAAGTCGCCATAATCTTTACTGACATTGTCTGTATGATTACTGACATGAAGCATTCGGACAGGATTAAAATTGCTGAGAAGCTCTGATAAAAATAGCTTTACCCCAACTCCCTATGTAAAACTAACCCCGTCCAAATTGTACTTAGATATTGACTAAGGCCATGTCAAAGATTGACATTTCAGTAAAATCATTGATTGAAAATTAAACTTTGAAGCTCCTCATCTCAAATATTGGCATATACACTGCTTTAAATGTGTCTAAAACGCCAGGCCGGCCCCAAACTGTGGGCGCTTGCTAGCATTTTTTCAGCTAAGCACTTTGGTTGCTATAATATTTCGGTTTCGTTTATTAATCGTTGAATGATGCAATGGTTAAAAGTGTCAAAAGTAACATTGACTAACTGAGCATTTTTACCTAAAGTTGAAAAATTTTCAACTATGAACAGCAGACAATTCAAAACATACGTCAGCCACAGGCATAAACGCCTTGGTGTACATGACTCCTTAGGGGCCAATAACACCAAATGCATTTTAAACACATGGAAACTCATGGCGCACCACACTGTCTTTATTTTTGGTCACTTTAAAAAAAAGAGCAGTGTGGCGCGGCTTTTTATATTACTAGGCAACCACTGAGGCAGCTGTCCTGTCAATAAAATATTGAAGCGTGAGCGCTCTTTTGCTGTTACTGTACCTGTCATATTAGCAGAAACTTTAACAAGAGGGCACTTGCTCTGACCTTGTTTGAGGGCGAGAGGTGCACAAACACGCAGGAGAGAGTGACTGCAGTCTGCATGTTCCAAACACCTGTAAACTTCTGTCACCACAACGAAAAGGCCCGCCTCTGCCCTCATTCGATTGGACAATGGAAAAAACGCATATGATGTTGGCCGCTTTTCCGCTTGAGCGCTGTTGTAAAAACGTGTGGTGCTGGAGGCAGTCAAAATGCAAGCCGTTTGGCGCACATAACACTCACTGCCTATAGAAAATCATTCAAAAAAAGGCACTTGCCACTGCAATAAACGTGTTCTGTGTGATCAACCCTTAATCTGGAGAGTTAATTTCAGAGACAGGGTCACAGATACACGTTTTTTCCTTCCTAGGACTTTTTCCTCCTGACTAAAAAGCCATGGGTTTTTTAGAACTCTCTTCTAGGGCTGTAACGATTTAACGATGTTTTATGCATTTGATGAATGAATTTGAATGAATTACGGTGAAATGCCACCACATCCAAAAGCCAGAGGGCGCTCTCGTGCAGAAACTCCAATTGTGCCACAGAAGAAGAACCATTACAAACACTATTCCAGGAAATGTCTGCAGGAATATTTATATCGCCATTCTTCAGATTGTGTCAGGTATTTTCATGATAGTAAAGAATGTTTTGAATGATTTTGTTTAACGAGTGTTGGATTTTCAAATGCACGTTATGAACGACTCGACTCATAATGATTTTAGATTGATAAGGACTTCTAACTGACCAAAATGCCATAGTACACGCAAAAGCTGTGCATGAAACACAGAATCGCAGCCTTGCGATGCAGAATCGGATTTAGACAGGTCTTTTTAATGGGATACGCAATATATCGTTACAGCCCTATTCTCTTCTATACCTTTCATCATTACTACTCTCGCAAGTATGGTTTAATCTTAGCCACTGTATTCTGCTTTTTATGTTGTCCACCGATTTCTCTGTTTTCTCCTGCTTTTGTTAATGTACAGCTGCTTTGAAACAATTAAACAATTGCGAAAAGTGCTCTATAAGTTAAATTGAATTTAATACTCTCACATATCCCAGCTTATAGCATTAAGCAAGAAATGTTCACTTTTTGGTTCCATTTAACAATGCTTTGTTTGTTTCAGCATCCCACATCAAGACACACACAGTAACTATAGAGGAACAGAAAACTAAATCAGAATTCAACTTAAAATTATTATTATTTTTATGCAAATTTGAATTTCATATAGTCAAAACCAGATTACAATTATTTTTGTATTTGTATTTCTTATTTATTGTCTCCCTTAACGGCCGTTCACATTATAACATTAACTATAACGATAGCTATATTAGCGTCCACATCACCGAACGATAACAATACATTTATGCTAATTCGCTTATGCGAACGGCCCTCTCGCAAATCGCTTGCCTTTAACATTGCATATTTCTTGTATTAAAAACTTTTGCAATTGTTTACATGTCACTGAATATGTAAATATGCTGTTCGTGTTGCATTTACACAGCGGGTAACCTGCTGATGTCCTCAACACGCTGCGTTTTGCGTAACTACAGTGAATAATAGTTTGTGTAATCTCTTTCCTTATGGCGTAGTTAATGTAGTAGAATAAAAAGCATTACGTAGTCAATTTCACAGCAACTGCATCAGCGCTGGATATCTGAGGTAATTTTATGTTAAACCTAAGCAATGCGCTTTACCTGTCATTTCAAGTGCGCCTACACTTGAAGTTCAAATAGATTTGATTGGCTGCCAATGGTTTATCGTACGTCAGGTGGGAAAAACCGCTCAGAAAGTGATCCCAACGATATCGTTCATTGTATCTTTATCGTTTTAGTTGTGTTGTGACCTCGCTATTTTCTTTAATATAAAACGATTTTTAAAACGATATTTTTAATAGTTATTGTTATAATGTGAACGGCCCTTTAGAAGAAATTTGTCTGACAAACAAACAAAAAAATTAAAAATCCACAATCCTAAACAACATACATCACAACACCAATAAGTAACTAACATTTTCCTCTCACCCACACAACATTGATCGCTTACCTTTCAATAATTCAATTAAAGCTGTAGTGTACGATGTTGAAAATCGGTAGAGAAAGCCTGAGACGGTTAGTACGTTTTAAAAAACTCATCCCGCCCCTCTGTGCTACCTGATCCCTCCCCCCGGGAAACCACCTGAACAAAGTCACTCATTCAAGCTGTGATCACTGGTAGTAAACATCAGAACAGAGATTTACCGAGCAGTAAACACATAAAGCCTTGAAGGAATGTACAATTACAATTATGATTGTAATTGACGTTATTTACTTTCACAACAACGTTTGGCATACGTTTCCCCTCCTGAGCTTCAAGAAATGACTTTATAAATATAATTATTTTGACCCGTGATACGCGATGCTAAACGGCTAACATTCCGATGCCGACCGACAGCATGTTGTCAGACTCACACAATACAAAGTATAAATAAATGCGTACCTGTTCAACAAAAGTCTGCCGTGTCGGCGTCGGTTTTCAGCCCCAAATCTCCCAGAAGCTTCCTCCAACAGTCAATGGCGGAGCGTCTCTCCAGTTTTTGCAATTTTGCAGTATTATTCCTGCTCATCTCGGGTCTGTTCGTACTGAACAGCTTTGCTTTAACATCATACACCCGACAGGAGCTTTTGGGTATCGGTGAGGACTTTACCAGCAGTTTTATCACCAATCTTCGACTCTAGAACGCTAGAACAACCGAGGCTTCGCACTCTACCCGGCCGGGCGGAAGTGCTCGCAGGCGGCGTCGAGATCGTAAACAAAGGCGGGGGAAGCGCGGAGGTCTAAGAGCCAAGCTAAAGCTAACACCGCTCCGGCTCTCTTTACCCAGCATTTTCCTCGCTAATGTGCGGTCACTGGTGAACAAAATGGATGAGTTACGACTCCGCATCACCCACAGTAAGAGACTTGCATATTATAGACCTTTATTCTGTACTTACTGCTTATTGCACTTCTGGTTAGATGCTAACTGCATTTCGTTGCCTTGTACCTACATGTGCAGTGACAATAAAGGTGAATCTAATCTATCTAATCTATGTTGCTGCTTCGCTAGCTACCATACACTGACACAAATTTCATGTCGCAGGCAGGAGAGGGGCGGGGTGGTGTGCGATGGGGTGGAGACGCGAGCACGAGGTGGATTTTCAAATGTAGCAGGGATTGGATGAGAGCAGTTAACCAATGTAAGCTGTCCGGCCGGACAGTTTACATTGGTCAACTTATCTGCTACCATACACCCAATAGACTGAATGGATTTTTTAAATTCTTTTTTCTCTTTATATTGTTAGGATGTTACTGTAGAACCATAACCAGCATATAAACGAGGTTATTAATAATGAACAATCTTTGAAATCGTAGACGATAGCTTTAATAATGGAATTAAATACATTTGTACCTATTCAGCTTACAAGTTACTTACTGAAGGCATCAGCTCATACTCCTTGTATGCCAGCAAATGTATCTGAATTAAAATATTAACAACACAGACTTATATAAAGCAGCTGTCTATAGCAACAAATAAACTCACCTACTGTAGATAAAACAGCCAATTATGCTTTATGAGCTACGGTGTGCAAAACCACACATTTTCAAAAGCCCTGTATAATTGAGGTCACAGGTTCACATGACCCTGATCAGATGCATTTATTAGAGAAAGTTAACATAATGCACGTGTATTGCATTCGAAATCTACACAGTGCTACGAACAGCACAGAATGCAGAGGTTTCAAGATGCATTTTTAAAGCTTGTCAATTTGTAATGTGACAACCAGTCTCAAAGCATGGTTCTGATGGGATGCTATGTGACGCAACATCCAGTCTGTCTGAATGTGCAGACACTGTTTTCCTCAACTGAAAGAACATGGTGCTAGAAAATGCAAGGTAATGGCTTTGATTCCCAGGGAACACAAATTAATTAAACTTGGATGAACTACAGTGAGATTGCATGTTAACCATCTGATGGCTGACCAATGCAATGATCTTACATCTGATATATTCAATGCATCAAAACAATAAAAAAGCAAAATCCCGAATTGTCTGCAAACGCAGACGAGACACGAGAGCCAAACTGCATCATTACAGACGTTCATGAAAGGCTGTCATTCTCTCTCTCACAGGACCGCAGGGTAGCAGCGAGTCTGTCGCTGCCTCTCGTGCACGGCTATTTTTAGCACAGCGCTCTATCCAAATCATTGTGGAAGTTCGCTAGTACACAATCATTATGAAGGGAATCTGATATCTGCAGTGAATTGTTTCATTTGTAATGGAGTGAGTGTCAGGTGGATTCTAACAAGTTTATACACCTAAGGCTACATGAGCACAGGTAAGATAATGATGTTGTATTGCTTGTCTGGGGAGTGCTGTCACGAATGGGAACAACACCTTGAATTGGTTAAAATACGATATAGATAGATATCAAGGAGGTTTCCACCTGTTGATACAGTGAGATTAAAATGCTGTCATCTTACACTAAGAGAAACGTGCAAATGGTTTTACAATCCAACCATTCAGTACGAAGAACACGCACACTGTGTAATATACACATATTTAATTTCATATCTGTTGAGCTTATATTAGACAAAATGTCATAACATTTTTATATTCATTACTTGCATAAGTTGTTTAACAAAACAATGTAATCCATGTTTCTGGAGGACCCCAATAAGTACATAATTTGGATGTCTATAATTAAACAAAATTGATTACATTTGCATTTATGCATTTGGCAGACACTTCATCCAAATCGAATAACAGTGCATTCAATCTATACATGTCTACTATCTGTATGTGTTCATAGGGTTGAACCCATGACATTGCGTTGCAAATGCAATGCTCTACCGGCCGAGTTACAGGTACACCATTTTAAGTCAAAGGAACAAACATGAATTAACTCATCAGATCAGAAGCGCATAAGGACCTAATACTAAATCGGGAACGGGAGGTAGATCTAGATCTAAGTTTGAAATGTGTATGCCAGTATGCCCCATTAAGAAGAGTGTTAATCAAGTTAAACACATAAAATCACTAAAACCATTACAAAACACAAACCTTTAAACCATTAACATCTATCCATTTGGCAGATGCTTTTATCAAAAGCAACTTACAGTGCATTAAGGTATACACTCACCTTAAGGATTATTAGGAACACCTGTTCAATTTCTTATTAATGCAATTATCTAATCAACCAATCAGTTACTGGGATTTTTACGCATAACCATTTCTAGGGTGTACAAAGAATGGTGTGAAAAGGGAAAAAACATCCAGTCCTGTGGGCGAAAATGCCTTGTTGATGCTAGAGGTCAGAGGAGAATGGGGACGACTGATTCAAGCTGATAGAAGAGCAACTTTGACTGAAGTAACCACTCTTTACAACCAAGGTATGCAGCAAAGCATTTGTGAAGCCATAACACGCACAACCTTGAGACGGATGGACTACAAAAGCAGAGGACCCCACTCATCTCCACTACAAATAGGAAAAAGAGGCTACAATTTGCACAAGCTCACCAAAATTGGATAGTTGAAGACTGGATAATGCCTTGTTACCACTGTACAGGCTGGTGGTGTAATGGTGTGGAGGATGTTTTCTTGGCACACTTTAGGCCCCATCATTTAAATGCCACGGCCTACCTGAGCATTGTTTCTGACCATGTCTAGCCCTTTATGACCACCATGTACCCATCCTCTGATGGCTACTTCCAGCAGGATAATGCACCATGTCAAAAAGCTGGAATCAATTCAAATTGGTTTCTTGAACATGACAATGAGTTCACTGTACTAAAATGGCCCCACAGTCAACAGATCTCAACCCAATAGAGCATCTTTGGGATGTGGTGGAACTGGAGGTTCGTCCCCTGGATATGCACCCCATCAACTGCAAGATGCTATCCTATCAATATGGGCCAAAATTTCTAAGGAATGCTTTCAGTACCTTGTTGAATCAATGCCATGTAGAATTAAGGCAGTTCTGAAGGCGAAAGGGGGTCCAACACAGTATTAGTATGGTGTTCCTAATAATCCTTTAGGTGAGTGTACATTTTTTATTCATATGTGTGTTTCTTGGGTTCGAACTTGTGACCTTTTGAGCTGCAAACAATCTAGACCTAACAAGCAGACTTGGTTCTACTCTCATTCAGGAAATAGCTATTCACTAACACATACCAAGGCACAACAGCCTTGAAGTCTATATGCAGAGTAAGGCTACATTTTAATCATTTGCTTTGTCTTGTGGCACGACTCACAAGCCGCCTGTTAATGCTTTCAAGAGGAATAGAAAGCACGAAATGCCGTGGGTGAATTACAAGGTTTGGTGGTAAAAATAGAACATAATTTCTCTGGGAATAAAATAAGGCGAAAAACAAAAACACATGAAAACTATGGTAAATCCAACGCTCTGTTTGCCATGAGCTAATGCTTGATCATCCGAGTCTTTCCATTTGACATCCAAAAAATGCCTTAGCAATGAAATGTTGTCATGACAGCTTCAATCAAACCAACTATGTAGACAAATCACTGAACAGAATAAACAAAATGGAAAAAAATACATTTCTCATTTAAATGTACAACAGATGTGCTCCACAATGAAAAAAAAAAACATCTTGACTGAGGTGACATTAATTGGTTTGGCAAAAAAACAAGCAAACCTGCAATTCAATCTCGCTACTGTGAACAACACAATCAGTATTCCCTGTTTTTATCCTCGCCTCAACTGAAGCCAAGAAAACAAGCTTCTTGAGGTCCGAGAACGCACAAATGCTGCTTACTTATCAGCCACTAAAAGGTCACTTCCTGAGTGTCCAACACTAAATATTTATTAATGAAGAACAGACTCACGACTTTTGCATAGAGAGCAACACACTGTGCAACATTCAGCTCCTTGTATGAAACAATATCTACTTATTCGCTCTATTGCATATAAAGGTCTGTTTTAAACTGATCAAACTGAGACATTCACCAGCCTTTGGCAAAATCTGACTTGCTATTCATTCCCAAATTTCACAATAGTATGCATTGCATCCTTGTAACCTCGGCTTCCTGGGAGCGCTATTTTTTGAGAAAGGCGAAGCAGATGGGTTGAGCACACACTGAAATGAATTTTGTGCAGGGAGAAATCACATCTCTTTGAAGTTTCAAGAACATGCAAAGCTACACTTGAGACAAACATGGCATGATGGTGTTCACTTTAATTTTCTGGTGCATCCTCTGTTGCAAGGCCCTTTAAGGCAAGTCTGTTCAATTACAGTTACTGAAGCAATAAAAGACATGAATATTGATGAACAACCTACTTAATATTCATAACCTAACCTTTTGTGACATCATAATATTTAATGGTCCCATTACTACAAAACAAAGTGTGTATGCCAAAACTGTCAATAACATTTGAAATAAACAGAGACTTTAATTCTGTTTTGGGGTCAAATCAAACTAAGGCTGCTGTAATTCAGGATGCACAATTACGTTTTACATTTATGCATAGATTTTATGCAACTTTTATGCAAAGTTACTTACAGTGAAGGTACATGTATACATTTGAAGACAGGGTCCGAAATTAACACCCGCCAGCCGCCAAATGCGGGTGGATTTTCCGTTTGGTGACTAAATTCAAAACGCTTCCCGCCACACTGCCAGGTGATTTTCATACCAAAATATTAATGCAATATAATGTGTTTGCCAGTAACTAATCTGGGGACGAGGTGAGCTAGCCACAGAAAGTCTACGCTCCAAGTCTCGCACTAGAGACAGTCTGTTGCTAGCTAGTACTGCAGGTAACTTGCGGTCTGCAGCTATCTGCTGCATATTAGCTGATATGTGGCAACATTTACTGGGAGTGAGCCAACCTTTGAAATGAAAACTCACAGACGAAAAGGGGGATGATTTAAATAAAACAAAGTTTTGTGAGAAATGGAGGGATGGAAATAATAAAGTTTCGATGACACTGTCGTGATGAGTTGTTTGGTGTGTCACCAGTATGCTTAAGATAAAAACAGAAACCACTAATTTGTCATCGGAAAAAAAACGATGAAACTTGAGAACATTTGTGACCATGAATACAGCAAATGAAATTAATGTACATGTGACAAAAAAGCTGTTTATTATTCTGGCCGGTAAAAAATATGCTTCTCTGGTGGATTTTTTCATCTACCAGTCCCTGTGGCAGGTGAGCCAAAAAGTTAATTTCGGACCCTGTTTGAAGAGCTCAAAAGCCCCTAAACCTCGGTCAAAAATTAGATAATGTTATTGACCGAATGCTTTTTGGATGTATTATACGTTCATCAAATATGTTTGCCCCTAAATCTGCTTAATCCCGGCCTCAGGCCACTCAAAAATGTCTTTTTTTTGCAGAATCCGTTAAACACAACATTCAGCTTTTTCAGCAAAGTCCTCTAAGTGCACATAAGAGCTACAAAGGTTTTGCATGGTAAAGGAGGTTTACCGGATATTTTTGAGCACTTTACCTTTAATCTGAAAGTACAGTGAATATAGAGACTTTTTAGAAGTGGATATTTTGCCAAAAAGTTTAAATGCACAAGAGGCAAAAAGGCAAGTGTAAAAATTTGTTAAATAAAATTAAGACTAAAGTGACATTTGTGAAAATAAGGCATCAATTTTTGACTAATACCCTTTTCATTGCCATTAAGTTTAAATTATTGTTCCTAAACATAAGAGCCTGAGAAAAATTGCTAATTTATAAGAAAACAGTTCAGAGGGTTTTGTATTTCTGAACTCTTGATTTAATCAGTATGAACATGCATGAGATGACACAAAAAGGCTTCTTCCTTTTGTATTTCTAAGAAATGGCTGGGTGTATTTTAACCTCCTGAACTTTAAAGTACTACACAAATAATTAACAGTCAAGTAACTGACTGATTTACTATTGAGCTTTGCATTAGGGTACTAATTTTCATACAATAAATATGCCTGGAATATTCCATATAAATAAAGCCAATAACATACTGTGCTTGTTTATAGTATGTGCAGTTTTGATTAACTTTGTGATTCTGTTGTAAAGTAGATACGTCAATTTCTGTCTGTCTAAATTACCAAACTCTTTGATGTGATGTTGATACAGTATGACGCATTTTAATGACCCACTGGGGATGCAATCATGCATACTTGGCAAAACACCAACAGTTCCAGCTCAGGGACTAAGAAACTCAATAGTGTTCTGGAAAAAAGTTACTACACAAACTAGATTACACAATCACCACTACAAAAAACAACTTCCAACATTTCTTACACAACAATGAAATTCTCAGTTGATCTGAAAATAAACATAAAATGTATGCATAAGGGAGATAATAAACTGTCTCAAGTTGTTACCGCCACCCATCTACCATATAGAAAGTTCTCTACTCACATAAAAACGCATAACTGTCACACAAAGATCAGAGAGACTCATTATTTCAGACATTCAGCATGTGTATGTGTGAACTCAGATGCCACATGCTGAGATCTGAAGATGTTAACAACCCACAGTAAAAATGATCAACAGAAGGTTTAAACATACAGACAAGATCGATCGTAAGCATGCACACAAAGAAACCCTTTCACTCTCTAAGAGGATATATCATGCATTCAAATAATGCAATGAAGTAGATTGTGTGAGGTGAGTCCTGAGTCCACAAATACACAACCTAATATGTGAACATAACATTGAGAGCTGACTAGTGAGAATCCTTAGGGTTTGCATCATGAGAAGCAAACTATGCAATGTAGTCCTCTTCACACATGAATGACATAATTACATTTGAAGCGTGCATTATAGACGTGTCTGGACTGAATCTGAAGTTCCTCCCAGTTTTAAGTTTCATTCAATCCTCATAAAAGCAGGAAACAACGAAGATCTGGTCAACCAAAGTCTAAAACTATGACTCAAGCATACAATCCTATCCCATTATACTCTAATATAAACAAATGATATATTACATGTACAGGAAACAAAAAGGAACATATTAAACATAAACAAAACATGAAGTGACTTTCCTACTAATTCAAGATTAATACATTATTACATATACACAAGACACTACAGAAAATATATTACGTCATGTATCCATAAACATCTTTAAAATAAGAAGTCTTTATAAACTGAAGTGTGGTTAAAACTTGTCTGGCTGAAGAGAATGCACGAGTTGCTTGAAACAAGTATGCTGTCTATCTAAACAGGATTTTTGGGCATCAAAGGGCACGTTGTCTAGGTAGGAAACTTAACTATACCGTGAGAAACGACCGTGGACCATCACACGCATTCCAACAGATTGACGCGCAAAGTGAACGGAGCAAACTGACTGACTCCGTCTCCGACCCCAAACATATCCAATCTCCAAAGAAACATGCAGATATCGCTTACCTTTTCCTCTGCTCTCTTTAGACATGCTGTCCAATGCGCTTTTAAATGTCTGGTGTGTGTTTGTTATTAGTTTGGACAGTGTGCACGTCTCTTCTCTCCGTCCTTGTCTGTGCGCGGGGAGGCTGGACGCGCGAGCAGCGATTTAAAGCGTACGGGTGTCTCGTGACGAACGATACCGTGAAAATGACATGACAGTGTGGAAGTATCCATAAACGCTTAGGTGAATCCTTGTGCTGAAGTAAACACACAGACTTTGCCGTTGTCCTCTCTCCTCCTGTTGAGCTCGAGGTCTGATGCTCGACTGCCTCCAGTGGCTCTGCTCGAGCCCTTGTGATACAACGTTGAAATGAACTTGGAAAACGCCACGCGCATTAATGCGGTCTCTTCGGAACACCCATCACACGTTATTTATTTATTTATTTATTTACGTCATGCAAGGACAACCTTTCCAACGTGCATTATATTTTCAACTAGGTTTATAATTACTGAAGGAAATAGCAGAATTCCTGAAAGGCGGGTGAAAATTAAGTAGTAAGCTTATTTTTTAGACGTCTGTTAAATAAAAAGTCTTTTGTTCTAAAGCTACACTACGGCTTTTTGTGATGGTAATAGATAGTAGCCTTAATAGACTTAACATTTAATAGGCATATATAAACATAAAGCTGTAATAAGTACATTTTGCCTCGTTATCGCCCTCTCGGTTTGAAACATAAAATTGCAGGTTAAAATTGAAACTATAGTTTTCCCTAGTATTTATCAGCGTACTTTTTTATTCATTCAAGAGGTAGTACATAGTCTTATTAATAACATGAACTGACAATTAAATGAAAAAACAAATGTAATTGCCTCTAAAGGAAAACGGAACCATTTTTTTTTAAACTACTGTATGTTCTTACCACAACTTAAAAGAGCTGCAAACTAAGTGCTCTTCTGCCATACAATATAGTTCTCATTTTTTATCGGCTTAAAACAATCGTCACTTTTTTATTTTGTGCCTTTAAATAGTCAGTCTTTAAATAGGGAAAACATTGGTGGCTTCTAAATTCATCCCTATTTGGATCCTAAGGAATGAATGGGGCTAGGCTCAATGCTAACACATTTACGACGCACTGCACAAAGATTAAGTGTACGCATTGAAAAAAATGGATAGGCTATGTATTAATTCATCTAAGTTGAGGTAAGAACATAGTAAAATATTGAAAAAACTGCGGTGTTTTCCTTCAAGGTGTGTTTTAAGCGTGTTTATGTCTTTAAAGGGACACTTCACCCATTTGTATTAAGTTCTGTATAGTTAGAACCCCAGTCATGTTTCATGCATCATTTCCTCAGTTGCCGCTGAGAAAGGAGAAATACAGATTTCAGTGTTGCACTTCCTTCTTTTAATGATGTAAAAATCATCATTTTGCACATGGGCGTCGGAAGCAAATGAAAAGTGGGTGGGTCCCCACATAACACCCCCCCCCCCCCCCGAAAAATACATTTACTGCAATAGATGACATTTTCATGTTTCCTTTTAATTAGCCTGAACATTTGCGTTTATTAAATTAAAGACAGTAGCCTATTACGGTCGAAATTCTGGTAATAGCCCTTTAAATATTTTGCAAATAATGACAGATGTCATGTTTCATTTATCTTTCTGTGTCATTTTTTTTCTCTACTCTGCTGACAGTAGGCTACAATGTTTATTTTTTATTTTGAGGAAATAAAAGGTAAGAAAAACGAATGAAGGTAAACTGATACAACTTTTGTATACCTTTTTTATTTGTTATACCCAATCTCTCTTTCTCTCTCTTAGAGAAATATTAATGTGAGATTCTGAAAATGAGATCACTTTATTTTATGGTATCCGTCGGGAAACAATGCTGTCATAAGAGTTTGAGCATGTGTACTTCTAAAACACAATCGATTAAACAGAGGTATGACTTTATGAATTCTGCAAATGTACCTCGCAAATAATAACAATACGTGAGGACGTTCGCAAATGAAAAGTAATTGCAGGCTTCTGTAAAAAAAAACTTGAAAATTATCCAGCGATCGTGGCACCATAATCAAAATAAACTATTTTACAGCAGTAATAATATTTTAACAAGTAGCCTACACTTTTAACGTTTGAAAGGAACCACATTTAGTGCTGTGTTAATTATCATTAAAAGCAAAACGGGAGTCTCTGTGCCTCCGCGACAGACGCAATTCTTCTGGCATCTCTCCTCATCATCTCCTCTTTTTTTTCTTCTGTGTCTTGAACTTAGGGCTCGAGTCCGACCTAAGGTTTGAGCTGCCTTTAAGAACACCAAGCTAAGTTCGTTTACCGTTAATTATTAAGACTAAATGGGCAGGCAAACTCGTGAAACAATGAAAGTAAAATAATCCGCTATAATATGGTTTTACACGTCTATAGAAAATATACTATAAATAAAGCAGTTATTAATTTTCCTAATGCATGGTTGTTTGACATTTATTTCTGTTTAAAACGTTAGGCAAAGGAGGTTTTTCAGCACTATGTTCGAACAGCACCTCAGCGTCCACTCACCCCTGCGAATTATGTTTAAAAGCTGAAACGGGTCCGCGGTGTAAAAAAAGCAAAGGTTAGGGATCCCTGCTCTAGTGGGATGGATTTGGACTAACAGCGCTTTGATAAGTGAACAGACAAATGCGCTAAATTAGAGAAAAAGTGGGTGGGTCCATTATCATTGGTCTTAAAAAATGGGTGGGTCCTGTCCCACCCACGTATAATGGTTCCGACGCCCATGATTTTGCATCATTGAAAGAAGGAAGTCCAATATCTTTGTTGAGGGGGTGAGACTCCAAACACCCCTTTTCTCGGTCAAATAGGCACCAAATTCTAAATGTATGTTACATTTCGACTACAAATATGACACACTTTCAATAAAGATTAATGTTTCTACGGGTGAAATGCTCCTTTAAAGGACAAGTTCGGTATTTTAGACTTAAAGTCCTGTTTTCAGATTGTTTATGGTCAAATAGAATGGTTTTGACTGAAATTTCGACATTTTCGGCTGCCCTGAGAATTTTCGCGTGTTTGTGTTTCAGCTCAGACCTCTACAATGGGATTAATGGTGCACTGGAACAATCCTTCCTAAAATGCATTAAACTTTCGTTTACAAAGATGTGAAACTCACCGAGTGGTCAGGGGTGTTCACTGATATGCTCACACAAAAATCGCTGCAAAAGATGCTTTCCAACAGCTGTTTTAGCATTCGTTGTTAACTTGTGGACCTATTTCCCCAAACGCCTCACACCCGTACATTCTTCCGCTTAGAGCTTGAATAATAAACACTCCAGCCCAGGTGGTGGCGCTAATCCGCCTTTGCCAATTGCAAGAATAGAAACAAAGTTCCCGGCGCGGAGTAATACCGTACCTCACAGGACATCTAATACAGTCAATGGAGTTGGTAAAAACTACGATAAAACCTGTTGGAATGCGTCTTTTGGAGCGATTTTTGTGTGAGCATACCAGTGAACACCCCTGACCACTCGGTGAGTTTCACGTATTTGTAAACGAAAGTTTAATGCATTTTAGGAAGGATTGTTCCAGTGCACCATTAAACCCATTGTAGAGGTCTGAGCTGAAACACAAACACGCGGAAATTCTCAGGGCAGCCGAAAATGTCGAAATTTCAGTCAAAACCATTCTATTTCACCATAAACAATCTGAAAACAGGGCTTTAAGTCTAAAATACCGAACTTGTCCTTTAACTGTTCCAAAGTGCACATATACAATTTAAAGTTTATTTGATATTTAATTAATTATTTTAAATAAAATATTTTGTATACAAAAAAAATAATCTCTCAGCTTGGTTTTAGCTGGTTTTGCTGGTGTAGCAAGCTGGTCTAGCTGTTATTGTGGTACCTTTTTAAGATGGACTAACTGGAAGACCAGCCGACCCACCAGCTTGACCAGCTTTAATAGGCTGGAAGGACCATCTTAAATCAGCTAAAACCAGCTACCAGCTTACGCTGGTCTTAGTTGTATTTTTCAAAAGGGTATGGTATTTTCCTAATAAACAACTGCATAATAGGATAATGTTCTTTATGGACCAAATTATTACTCTGAAAATACTTATAAAATACATATCTGTGATAGTGAAATTACATCAAACTGACATTTCCTGCGAAATCGTTCCCGACAGCTCAGATTATATATAAATATTAGCATTGCCTTAAAGACACAGGCATAAAAAGAGGCATCACAGGTGATTCTTCGCATCCACATGAACAGGCAAATACCCGGTATCAAGTGCTGTCAAGAGCATGCCAAGCCAACAAATGGGCTGTGTCCGAAAGCTTTAAAATGCGGCCTTCATTCCAAACCAATGTTAGGTTTATTTCCTGTCTCCTGAGATATACCTTTATTGTTTTGTCCCACAATTATACGCATGAACAACATGACTGTGCAAAAAGTAAAGCGTTCATAAATGATTATGCCAAAATCAATCTTCAGGCCTTTAGGTAACTAACACTGTCACAGTACATCCAACACCAGTTAAGTTGATTAATAAGGTTATATTCATGATAAAATATCAACCTTCTTGTAGCTGTCCCACAGTAACTTGAGGGAAAATGCACCAGTGGTTAATATTTGCATAACATAATTTAATACAAATATTTGACATGTAATTATTATTAAAGCTACACTCCCAACACCACCACCAAAGCTGTATTCAATTTTCAGCCCAGCCTACACCTGGAAACATTACAAGAACTTGCCATTGTGTTACACACCATAGATTTAAAATCTGTCTGCAATGTATTGATAGAGTTGAAGGAAACGGTTCTTAAATGCCTGGGAACGGCCCAAGTTGCACTAACCACCTCCTTTAGGGACTTGGCTTATTTGTTTAACCCAGTGACTAAAGACTTCTGACTCAAAACATTGAGATTCTGGTAAGAACAGAAACAGCCTGCAAGCCTGAAAAGCAAAAAGATGGTTAACATTGATTACACAGACTGGTTCTGGTTTTCCTTTCTGGTAAAGGAAAATTATCAAGTGAATTCATGGCAATGAAGACAACGTGCCAGCAACATCAAGGAATTTATTAAAGAATTACAATTATAATTTGTACACATTTCAAAACATTTACTATGATTACAAGTAAACAAAAATATCACAAGCACACTTGGCATTTCTGTCACAACTTTTTTATGGATTGTTTGATGAATAATAATGAATGGAAATTGTTTGTGAATGCAGTCATTTATGAATTGTTTAAACATTTGGCAGCAATCCGATTCGCAACTCGAAAGGCTGATGGTTAAGAGATTCACCCTGACTGTCCAAACTAATGTTTACTGAATTCACACTTAAATAATTAGGTGGAAAAAATATACTCTAAAAAGAGTCAAACAATTATAACACCCTCAATATACACAGATCTTATTATAATGTAAAAATACATGACTGTGCCACTTTATGCTGATTGACCTTACTTGGTTATATAAGGGGTGTAGGCGTGCACATTTCTACACACGGCCCATGTGACAACAATGCAACAGATATTTAAGACTAACAGAGTCTGTGTCCTGTTTGATTCCTAATATGCCAGCTTAACATCTGCCTGATGAGTTCAGGCCAGAGCTCTCTTCTTTATTGACTGACACATAAATAAGACACACATTATAAATACATCACCTGATCCAAACACAATAAGGATTCCAGGCAACATCTGGAGAGATAAGTAAACTTAAAAGACAATTTTCTTTGAGAAAAACTACATGTTTTGGCCTGTGTGAAAGCACCAACTTTGTGTTTTAGTGCCAGTATTTACAGTAATTCTGAAAAGATCTTGTAATCCTGCACAATTCATTGATGATGTAGCAGTCCCTTGTGTCAATGCTGCATAGCAACAGCAACAGTCCAATGTATGAGGATGACAATATGGATTATGGCACATTGATGTAACATTGATGTGTCAGCTTCTCCCTGAAAGACAACTGTTTATGTGTTTCAGAGTCATACTACACATAAAGGACATAAAGGAAGAGTTTTCAGACAAAAGAGTTCTTTTGAATGATATAAAATCCCGGATTTAAATATAAAACTCAACTTTAGATAAAACCGAAAAACATAACACACAAATATATAAGGAATGACACATATGTACAGTTAAAAACTTGTTTAAAAATGTAAAAAATTTATAAGATGAGTCTCAGTTAGTCAAGAAGTAGTAGCTATGACACCGAAGTGGTGGGGGACTGGACAGGCTGGAGGAATTCTGAAGTGAAAACAGCTTCCGCATATTCCTCACAAACATCCTGGAATTCTGCAGCTACTTCAGTAAGAGCCTCATCCATCAGTTCTTCTGCCAGACTAAGAGAAACAATGGAAGAGAGAATTAGTGTCATACGTACAGCACTTACTCCTTACTTTATAAAAATGGTTTACCTTAAAAGAAAATATTTTACTTTTAAAAAATCTTCAAACAGATTTGCTGTTCAATAGTTCTCTTACTCTTATTATTCATCTATGCCTAGGAAAATACAGTTTAACATTCTACAGCACCTTTAATTAATGATAAATTTTTTTGCCATTTGACAACCCATGATCACTCCGTACTGCATGTAAAATATCAATGAAGATTATTCAACAGTCTGTAATGGTCTTTAATTCAATCATCTCCAATACATTAGAAACCTCTTTTTTGCACTTCAGAATTGGTTTCCTGTGTCTGTGACAGGACAAGAATACCCATGATGCCTAGCTTATCTCAATTCATACCAGCTCTAAATCCCTCCTTTGAGCCAGAATTACACTCCCTCTGTGTAAAAAGCAAAGCCATCCACAGTCCAGTCAATTTCTGCTCACTCCAGGCACTGACCGCCTCTAAGGCTTTCATTACCCACAATGCACTGCAGACTGACAGGTGCCCGCACCTATTCCCAGCAGCAGCTCTAATTGTCGTGACATTTCACATCCTCTCTATTGCACTAGAATAATAACCATCCACAGTCTCAATGGCGCAACACTGACCTCTGCAAAAACACACAGTATCTTATTTGTGCATAACTCAACCCTTCAGGTTCATTTCTCTAAACGGTAGCACAAGAAAACATTTTCGATTCTTCTCGCCACCCACACAGCCCATAGCGAGAGGATCAAGTCTAACAAAACCAGACCTCATGATCACAGGAGGTTCTCTGTTCCTCTTCCCACTCTTAAAGGTGTACTCTCTGTGGAGGGGGTGATAAAATCAATCGTACTGCACCAACTTATAAATTCTCTTAAGTATGCTAATGGCAGGGTGGGCGTGCGCGAGTGCCAGCAGAACAACAAAGACGCTTATTTGCACCGAGCACGCTCCGCATTAGCACCTTTGGAAAAACACAGCTAATATTTACATTTAAAATGGCAACGTGCGCAAGGATCGTTACAGCCGCGAGGCAGTAAACAATATCAACTCCTACTCATCCGCTTTGAGAATCGTGGTGGGACTTATGTATGACTAATCTGTTATTGCTGGTGGTGCAAATAGAAAAGCTTTAGTTTTACTATCTATACAACCATAATGGTGTCTCGAGCACAAGCTAAATCAATGGAAATATGGCAGGGAATTCTGAAGAGTTAGGAGCTGAATGAGTGAGAGCCAATTAGGATGTGATATATCCATGGATCAATAAAAAGGTGAAACATGACCATCTCTCCACTTCTGAGTTTTTCATCCAGTTTTAAAACTGCATTCACTTGTGAATAATTCAGGTATTGTCGTCCAAATTTACCATTATAACCAAACCAAAGAACTGACTGTTAATGATGTGAAATTGCCCTTAAAGGGAAAATTCTGCTATCATTTACTCACTCACTCTCATGTTTTCAAAAACCTGTATAAATTTCTTTGTTCTAATGAACACGAAGAAAGATATTTTGAGGAATGTTTGTATCCAAACTGATCATGAGGTGCATTCACTTCCATAGTAGGAGAAGAGAATACTATGGAAGTGAATGGGGCTCATGAACATTCCTCAAAATATCTTCCTTCGTGTTCATCAGAACAAAGAAATGTATAAAGGTTTGTAACAACATGAAGGTGAGTAAATGATGACATAATTTTTTTTTTTTGGATGAACTATCCCTTTAACTGAAAGCGGATGTGTGTCTTTATTTCTGGGGCTGCATTACAGAAACATCACTAGTAGTAACTTCAGTTGGCTTCCTATTATGATTCCTAAACTCGTTAGATATTAAGGGATGTTCAGTTTCACTTCTAATGCTGTAAAATAAATCAAGAATAACATTATCAGACTCCAACCTGTCTGCTATGACCCAGGGGTTGAAGTTTCCCACAGCGTCATGCGAGACGAGCTGCAGGAAGGCATCATGGTTCTTCCTGTATTTCTGAATGTTCCTCTGCATGCTGGGCGGCACACTTAGATGAACTCCTCCTGTCCTCTTCACTTCTGCTGTGACTGCATGACTGGGGTCATTTGGTGAAGGCTCCTCATCCAGCATTGATGTATCTGACACAGCCCTGTAAATAAAGTCATATTTAATAAAACGGTTGTAATCTTGCAGCTCATTAGGTAGACCATTGTCCTAGCAACACAACTGATCAAATGTGTAGCTTGAGTGTTTGCCAAATGAATAAAAGTTAATGTGCCGAGAACAGCTAGGTGTTTTATATTGGTGTTCTGAATTGGTTGAGAATATTAACCAGTGAGCGGTACACCTAAGTTTACTTACAATATTTTTCATGTAAATGTTAATCTATCACGACAAACTATATATTGTTGGAAAGGTCTATGTAGTTTTCATAAAACCTTTTAGCAGTAATATTAATGCAGTGACTGTAATTTATTCTTTTGTGACAAGAGTACGTTAAGCAGCAAACCTCACAGCAAACCAACACAAACCTCAGTTTTCTGATTGAATTTTATGTATTAAAAATAATACTATATTGCATTTTTTATTTATTACAAATTAATGTAAACTGCAATAAAATTATATTTTCACCTCCAGACACATCCGTAAAAAACAAGAAAAATATTAGGCTTCTAGAGCAAAAAAAATGCCAGAGTTATATTAATTTGAAAGTGTACATCACCTTTTCACCCACTCAAAAAGAGCTGGGCCAGTTAAAGGGTTAATTCAATTAGTGTATTCTGGGTAGGGAACCTGTCCTATAGCAAGGGCAGGGCACAGAATAGAAAATGCACATCTTGAGCCCCTTTCACACACAGATTCTGGAAAATACAAGGATTGTATGTTGTCCCAATTCAAGGGCTGTGACCCTCTAAGGACACGACCTTAAAAGACGAGCACTCGGTCTTTGAAGGTGGTAGCCTCAGGATACAGTGGAGACGTTTCTGACTTATGGAACCAGAAAAAAAGTATTTATTTTAGAAAATATGACACGTTGACATAGATTAAACTAACCAACAGTATATCAAATTAATCAACCTTAAAAATAAGGTGATTTTCTGAAATCTGTGCATGCGTTATCACATCCCGTTAAGACCTCGCAAAAGACAACTGACATGACATGTAATGTAAATGCAATCACAGGAATTTATACGCAGCATCTTAAAGGAATAGTTCACCAATTAACAAAAATTCTGTCATTAATTACTTTTAAGTTAATACAAACCTGTATACATTTCTCGGTTCTGCTCAACACAAATATAAAAATATTTTGAAAAATCTTAAGATGGTTCTCACTGTGGAACACAACATCCAGGGGGCGGGGTTGGATCTAGATCCAACTCCTCCCACTTTATATACTTTGTTCCGCCAAATGAACCAGTATATTTGCATTGTTGCAGCCTGCAATTAGTTGCAACCTGTGGTTGCCAACGTTTGCTCTTATCAGTTTAAGTGTACGTTTGATTAATAATATAGTTGAGAAAGATTCATATTTTAGAAAGTATCACAGTTAGGTGTTATGGGAGGTAAGGACACATTCCCGACAGTGTGATATCACTGAAGGGATTTATTTGTACATTATCCCACTTATTACACAGCTATTCCTATACGAGTAAATATAAAAACAAATTTATTTGATATCTTTTATTAGCAAATAAAAAAAAGTAAACCATCTAAGAGGAAAACCTGTTTCTTAATGGCTGTAAGCAAAAACGTGTTAAAACAAGTTCAAAGTCCATACAAGATAAACATTCAATTTATTAATTTCTAAATAAAGTGCCATAACCTATATATTTTAATAATTATGCATATTTATACTGTATCCATTCATAGGTCTTAAACTGCATGTGGTAAGATTACTCGTAGTAGGCTTACCCGAAATGTTTTACTCCAAAACATTATAGCAAAAAACATTTCACCCTAAAGGCACTACTTTTATTGTACTCATAAGTAAAGTTTGTTTTTATGTCAAAAGAATAACTTAATTTAGTTACGACCTAATGTGGAAATGGTAACGCAGCAACACGTGTATGACGTGTCTTGTGGTAAAACTGCCGACCAATGGGATCTCTGGATCGAGATCCAGCTCCGCCCCTGGATCTGAATCCAACCCCGCCCCCTGGATGTCGCGTTCTGCAGTGAGGCGCTACTGAAAATCTTTGTAAGCAAACAGATCTTGATGGAAATCATTGGTGCCCCAGATCTGCTTGCTTACATTTTTTCCCCAAAATATCTTCGTTTTCACAGAACAAAAACATTTTAACTTTTTAAAACAAGTATAATTATGAGTAAATTTTTTGTTTATGGATGAACTATACCTTAAAGTTTACTTGTGCACTTTATTTTCTAATTCAGTCATGAAAAAGTATCTGCTTCATTCCATCTTGCAGACAGTTTTTCGTTGTGAACACTGATCTGCATTAAAAAACCCATGTCAAAGAGCTGCACAGTAAATATGACAGATGCGTCATCACTATGACACAACCCTATATGGCATTGTTCATGCATTTTGTTAACACAGGATGCATTCTGGGACTGTTACAACAATGCTACGAAGTCCCCATTCCGGCAGAAATCCCTGGATAAATTACAGGACGTATTTGGGTTCGCACAGAAGGCACTCTGGCAATTTTGTTTGATCAAGAAGCAGTGTGAAAGAGGTACTAGACATTATTTAATATTCATATTATTTGCTAAAATAAAAAATAGAATGAAACAGCATTTCATTCATTTACCAAAGCAGCAACGGTCTAATCTCTGCATACATCAGATGTATATATCAACTGCTAATAAAAAAATAAATAACAGCGAGGCAGCACTGATCTAAACACAATTAATACTCTCAATTAACATGATGATTTGAAAGACTGCTGCCTTTTAAATGAGGGTAAATCTGCACTCTAAAAACAAACGGTGCTAAATAGCACAAAAAATGGTTCACTGGCTCGTAATCATAGGGGAACCATTTTAAGTGCCATAGCACGTATGTAGAACCATATTGTGCTATATCACCCCCGGATGGTTCTTCATAGCACTAAAAATGGTTCCCCTATGATTACGAGCTTTTAGTGCTATTAGCACTAATGTGGAGTGTGGAATTAAAAGCATTCCTGTAAACCACTCACAGAGTTCCTGGAAAAAAAAATTCTGCACGTGTCCTAAAAGCACCAATGTTCATCACATTTAAAGGCCCTGTGAGTCAATCAGCACATCACAAGCACTTTACATATTTAGCACATGAATCCCAACAGAAGCAGGAGGTTTCCCAAACAGGGATTATCTTAAGCCAAAACTAGACCTTAGTTTAATTAGGAAATATAACTAGTTTTTACAAACATGCATTACTAAGAACATTACTTGTGTGCATTTTGAGGCAAAACAAAGGGCACTGATGTATTTTAAGGTATGTCAGTGCAAGTTGTTTTCAGTTTGGATAGCTCTTACATTTATTTTGGTCTAAGACTAGTTTAATCCCTGTCCGGGAAACCGCCCCTTAATGCTCAAGACCGCCAACAGCATACAAGGGCCATTTATACTCTAATGGAACATTATGGGGGCCAGCGCTGCTTTTGTGCAATCACTTCCCCTTTACCATTCCCACAAGGCGACCGCTTTGTCCTGCTAATAGAAAACTGCTTCGGCTAACAGCTACAGGTACGTTTCAGACTGTGGCACTCTCTGCAGAAGTGTGAAATTCACTGTAACCAATAAAATATCACCAAATTTTCAAGTGGCTGCACAATCCATGCAAAAAGAATGGAAGAAGGCAAGAACCCGTGGAAAGGACGGTCAAGGTAAATGTCTAATTTAGGAATGCAAATGAGGAGGTGGGTATTCGGTTAATTTGATTCTAAAACAAGTAAGGTCATACAAGGCACTGAAAGACATAATGCACATCAGTCATAGGTCTAGGTGACATAGACGTGTACTTAATGAAATGCTGAAGGCTTTCTTTTTAATGTAAAAATACGCCACTACAAGAAGTCACATTTTCTTGCACTTTATAACATAATCTGAAAACAAACTCTCGGAGCTCAACATGAAATTTATATGAGACACAACGCTGTGCATGCAATCCAATATGTCTCGGAGATGGCAGGGTGAGACCCAATAAGCAAAGACGCCAGATTTCAAATCACATCCTACCAGCAACTGCCATTGAGATGAGATCTTCCTATTATAGACCTCCTTGATCGGTAGCGATACGAAGAGAGGCAGCAGCTATAAGCTTGAGCAAACACAGACACGTGTGATCACCGGTGGATGAGTTTCTGGATGACCACAGCTCTATTAATATTCAGAAGAGCAGAGATCAAAAATGAATGAAGGCACCGCATGTGTACTTCCATGCACTTAGCTGAAAAATCACTGTAGCGTTTAACGGATTCTGCCAAAAAACGGTATTACTAAATAACCTGAGGTTGGGATCAAGTGAATTTTAAACAAAGGTATTTGATAGTTTTATATTTATATTTAATCGTTTTTCGATTTCAAAAACAAGATAATCGAGGTCATTCGATTAGTGTGCCACATTCAGTTTCGTTCATTTAGGTTTTTTTTGTTATAGACTGTTTCATCGGAGTCGGACACACGTGTGGTGACCAGATACGCATCTGGTTTGAACGTTACTTCCGGTTTCAGGTTTTTTTTAATGCTCTGACTACTTGCTAAATTGAACTCTTGAACAAATACCTTGTCGAAAATAACAAATGTTTTGGTTTCCTAGGTGTTGTTTATTTTGCTTGTTATTTTAAATAAACTAAGTTTAAAGTACTTCATTGTTATTTATTGTTTGCGGAGATTACCGGAAGTTACGTGTTTACCACGAAAGCCGCTTGTTTATGTTGTTACTGCTGAAACGGTCTATAAATCCTCTCTCTTTTTCTCTCATAGACACGTGCTCTCTGCACGAGCTGCGCATCTGTCTGAAGTAAGATCACTAGGTAGTAATCCTGTTTATGTTTGTAAAGTTATATGCATTTCAAGCGAGCTAAAGCCAAATTACACACTGAACAAATGCATTGAATTGAGTAAAATGTTTATGTGTGCGTGTTTGCGTGTGTGTATAAATATGCAAGTTTTAACAGTCATTAACTCTTTCGCCGCCAGCGTTTAAAAAAAAAGGTGTCAGCCAGCGCCAGCGTTTTCATGATTTCCACAAAAGTTTAATGCCTTCCAGAAAATGTTCTTCTTTAAATATATAAACATACAATATACCAAATGAAAGAACAGACCCCCTACTTTCAACGAAAAAAAAAAAAAACCGTTTCATCCTACCTTCAGTAATTATTTTGTAATCAGCTCTTGAATATGAGTAGGTTTCTGCAAAAACACCACATTTTGAGCAAAAAGCAGAGATAATTCCATTTTTGTGACGGACTTTTCATAGAGTTCCCATTCAGAGCGATCTTTAAAACAGACAGGGACATGCAGCCGCTTGCCATAGGGCAATACTTCCGGGTTTAAAAAGTTGTGCCACCTGGTGGATAATAGCGGTATTGCTGAAAGCCGGAAATACTTGTCATTGGCAGGGAAGCGTTTTCTCTTGATTGCCGAGATAACTCGTCAATGGCGGCGAAAGAGTTAAGTTCGAGTTAAATAATCAGGATTGTGAATTTTACAAAAATAATCGGGATTATGATTTCCCCCATAATTGAGTAGCCCTATTATCATAGGCTGTAAAAAAATATGGGCGTAGCGTCCGTGATGTCACCCATTGGTTTGTGAAAATTGTTTTTGAAGCTTAAAGCAACACTATGTAGTTTCCATGTAAAAATTACTTACAGCTCCCCCATGTGGTTGAAAAGCGCAACAGTGCCTGGTATCAGACACTCTTCTGCAGGCAGGGGGAGGGGCGGGGCTGTGTTTCCTACCCTCCACCGCCACTTTCAGAGTGTGCTTGTAGCAGCTAGGAGGCTGCTCAGGTTGCAGCAACAGTACAATTTGTCCAGTTAAAAGTTGTTCTATCACTGAAATAATTTTAGAGACATTAAAAAGGTAAAAAAACTACATAGTGTTGCTTTAAAGGTGCAGTGTGTAAATTTTAGTGGCATCTAGTGGTGAGGTCACGAATTGCAACCAATGGCTTAGTCCACTGCTCACCCCTCGCTTTTGAAACACATAGAGAAGCTACGGTAGCCGCCACCAGACAAACATGTCATCATCGGAGACAACTTTGTCCGTTAGGGACTTCTGTAGAAAAATGGCGCCACAAAATGGTGACTTCCATGTAAGGGGCCCTCAGTGTATGTAGATAAAAAGGTCTCGTTCTAAGGTAATAAACACATACCAGTTCATTATGAAAGGTCTTTATACACCCCTGATAATATAGTTTTGTACATCATTTTGCATTTCTGTCAAGAGATCCTTCTAAAAATTACACACTGCACCTTTAAAGTAGGCGTTGCCTGTCATCGCCATCTTGGCCGCGAATCCCTCGCGGATAACCAAAAATGGGTAAAGAGGCGGGACATGGGTGAAGCTGAAGTGGCTGGTTGCTCAAACCACGCCCACCTAGCTCAATTCTAGTGACAGCAGTGGCAGTTTACACATCACTCAAGTGGCCACGCCCTTAATTATGCAGAACTTTAAGCCTTAATATAATTTAAACGAATGAATTGCAAAAAAATTCACCCCCCTCACAGATGTCATGAAGGGCAAAATGATCTCTTGACAGAAATGCAATATAATATACGTAACTATATTATCAGTGGTATATAAAGTCTGTATTGTTTTTATTACCTTAGAATGACCCATGTTTATCCCCATAAACCGCAGGTTTCCTTAATTGGAAATCGCTGTCATGTTTTTACAGTATCCCTAAACGGACAATAGAGCGCGTTTCATCCCTACGTTGTCTCAGACGATGACATGTTTGTCCTGTGGTGGCAACCATATGCGTTTTATAATTAAGGGGGTAAGCTGTTCGTTGCAATTTGAAATCTCACCACTAAATTCCGCAAAAATGTACACACACCTCCTATTTTTAACTATAATCATGTCAGAGCGAGCAGACAAAACTATATACCTGTTATCTGCTTTCTGATGTGGATTCCTGCTGTTTGAGTTGACAGTCCTGAATATTTATATTATCGAATCACTGAAATGACATCCTCTACCTATTATGCATTTCAAAACATCCAAAACCGCCTTAAAAGCTGTGCATTAAGTTCTGTAAGCTAGTTTGTCCAGTTATGCCATTCAACACGCATAATTACATCACTTTTATGCAATTTATTCAGTTAAAGTGTTTCCACCATAGTTCATGCGCATGTTTTCTTTTCAAATAAAAAATGTATCCGACTTGAGTTTATACGTTTTATTTATGCGCATTTTTAGAATTTATGCACATATTGGCGTTTCCATACAGCGTTTTTATGTGATACTCCATAGTGGGAACATAGCTATTGTGTCATGAACGCACTACACCACTGGATCATACGCCACATGTAATACGAGCCCAGATTCAGATTTACAACCTTTTGAAGAGTGATAGCTGATGATCTGTGACCGCACAGAACTTATGGGCACGGGGGGTCTCCATAGAAAGAGTATCCAGCACATCTGAGACTGTCTCTGATCCCCACTGCTCATTTAAAGCTCAAAGACATCAGTGGAGAGCCCATGGAGAGGTGTGTCTTCAGTCTGATCCTCATTCTCTGTTCTCTAACCTTTCATGTCATATCTCCATCCCTCTTTTTCTTTCTCCCGGTCCACACGCTTATTTCAATCAGGTCTTTTGGCAGTAACATTGCTGCCGGGGATGGCCCCTCACTAGAGGCCAATAGTTTAATCACTAGTATTTAAGTTTTTACCTAATTTTGTAGTTTTGTATTTGCAATACATTTTAGGTATACAATGTTAGATGCCATATCCACACGGCAGAGATCGATGTCTCCCCTCGTCTTTTAGAAACTGAAACAGTTTAATTGTCCACAAGTTATTTGTTTCAGAGGCCAGATTAGTCACAAGTCAGACCGATAAACAAGCACAAAAGTTAACTTCAGGCCAGGCATGTAACCGATAAAACCGTCTATAGAAAAATGGCTCATTGAATAAAGATAACACATTCTTTATAACCAGACTAGCTAAATTTCTACTTGCTTTGTGCGGTTACGATTGCATCTGCTGTTGTTTCCTTGCTTTCTTATCAGGTAATCAGAGATTAGACAACAGATAAGAAACTCAATGTGCCAATATATCTGGGCTGAATCCTGAAATCACCTACTAAGAGTTTGCTCTACACTGATGGTAGTCACCAGACTCCGCCCCCTCCAGGGGCATATTTTATACAGAAATAAACTTAAACTGGATTCTCATCATAAATGCCCCATTAGGCCTTGGCCTTTAGCTGCTGTACTTAAAGCCGATGTCATTACCATAATGTTCTGAATAATTCATTTTCATGAGTTTTATCTTTCTCTTTTACATCCACCCAATAATCATCCATTCTGATGTGAATAAGCCACAAAATATGGACGTAAAACACTCAATGAGAGTTTGATTGAGCCATTAGGACGATTTTAAATGACCAATGCAATGGATAACCGTAGCACAAGCAGAGAATTAATGATGGAGGATGAGAAAATGAGTCACAGATTGTCATTAAGGGAGATGATTGGATAAACTGTAACCAGGGTCCAAGATCTCGAGAGAGCAGCAATTGCTAATCTGTAATCATATTTAGCAAGCAGTACGCTTCAAACACTGCCTTTGGATGAATTAGTCAAGTAAAACCAAATAGTTGTAGTTAAAGCCATGTCCCACGTCAAGGAAATCAAATATCACATTAGTTGACCAGCTGGCAACTTTTCCTCAGTATACTGAAGTGATGAAAAAACTTTTTGGCCTACACATAAGCTGTGTCTGAAACCACCTGCTTCCATACTATATAGTAAGTGAAAAGCAGTAGGCGAGATGGGTATTATGTCCGAATTCATAGTATTCGAAAAGCAGCAGGCAAAATGTACCCGGATGACCTACTTCTTCTGGCAAGATCCTTCGTTGGACACTTTACTATCCCATGAGCCCCCGAAGAGGAGTTTTCCAACGAAGAAAGAGAGGCATTGTTTTATTCAAAAATGTCTGGAAGTGTTAACGCGGCTCTATTCAAATGCAAATACATATTTTAAATGGCTGTCCCTTGTGATTAAATTGCACTTGTTTTTCGTCATTCCAGTTAACGACTAACTTGTTGTTATAATGACGTATGTCACATGATGTATCAACATGGCGGGTGTAGTATGTCCGAATTCATTCATACTATATAGGACCTACTGTTTTAACGGTCCATGAGTAGGTACGTCATCTAATTCTGTACCTACTGTCACAGCATGAGATTTAAGTGTATAGCTGCATTCACATTACAAGCAACTTTGTCATTGTGTGTCACCCATCTCTTTCAAAGAGGTTGTTAGGAGGCGTTTCTAAATCTGGTTGTCATTAACATATGAGTAACGTCCACTCCAGTAACTGATGAGAGATGGATGACATGAACTCCACTGATTCGCTCTCATTGGTAGTCGCGACAGAAAGTCGCTCATCATTTGAAAGTTAAACTTTTCTTAAACACGTGGTCTCGGAGCAGCTGTGTCCAAATTCTGGTTTAGTGCGCACCAGAGTGCAGCTGTTGTGTCCACACTGACCCAAACAAACCGTACTCGGACGGACACATCATTTGGGACGATCTAAACAGTGCAGAACCACCCTTAAAGGGACACTTCACTTTTTTTTTAAATATAACATTTTCCTGCTCACCTATAGTGAAACATTTGACTTTTACCGTTTTGGAATCCAATCTCCGGATCTGGCGGTGCCACTTTTAGAATAGCTTAGCATAATCCATTGAATCTGATTAGACCATTAGCATCGCGTTCAAAAATGACCAAAGAGTTTCAATATTTTCCCATTTAAAACTTGACTCTTCTGTAGTTACATCGTGTACTAAGACAGATGGAAAATTAATTTTTAATTTGAGCAATTGTACAAAGAACAATTCCCGCACACTATCTGCTTGCTGAAAAAATGTATTTAATGAAAGTTGCGTTGCAACGTTTCGATCAACTGATCTTCATCAGGCAACTTGGTAATTTGAGCAATTACAAAAACAAGATAATCATAGTAAAACAATTGTTGTGCAGTTTTAAAAATATCCAATGCTGGACCAATGTGTTTGTAAGGCAATTCAAAGGCACCACTGCTTTGACACATGTAGCCTATTGCAACACTTACTTAAAGGGAAAAATCATTTTATCTTGTCTTTGTTGAATAATGGTAGTCTACCCGCATTCACGAACATACAAAAAGTGCTAAACATGCTAAACATCTCAGTCTCATAGAAATTCCTCTTTTAGAAATGTCAGCCAGAAAACGGCCCAATCTGAAAAACTGATGCTTATGACATCACAGGCATCTAACTGCCCCTCCACTTTAAAATAATTGGCTACATTTTTTGAGTGGCAGCAAAGTCAGCCAATCAGTAATGAGATTGCAAGTTAAGCCAGTAGGGGGAGCCAAATAGGTGCAAAACCACTTGTTTAAAATCCCCCACCCTAATAGAGCTATCTGAGAGACGTTTTTAGGAAGCTTCTAAGGCATTACAGACCCAAACAAAAATTTTATTGTCTAGATTTCACATCACAGAACAAGGATAAATACTCTGTTCAATCATTTTATGTCACCTTTAAGGTTAAATAAATGTTTTCAGACTACTCGTCTTAATAAATAATCGTCTTTGTGATTTTCCCCATAATCGAGCAGCCCTACTTCATTACTTCAATAGCTTGTAAATGCAAATAAAAAAAAACATATAAGTGAAACTCTAAATTAGTGTTTTTTTTCATTGGAATCTCTGTTGGTTGACAGCATAGCTAATATACATTTATGTATTTGATATATCCTCTATCCCTGCATTGACTATCAGACACAGAGCAGACTGGGATTTCCTCAGAAGGGATCTTAACTGTAGCCTCAGTCACTGCTCATGTTCCAACAAAGGCTTAGGAGAGACAGAAGTGAGGTTTGAGGGTGCAGTGACATTTAAGAGCCAATGTTTTCACTGGATAAATCCAGAAGCAAGCAAGCATGACTCTCACAAGCCCATGTCATTCATGTTTGCCCAAATGTCTTTTGGGAGTGCACTGAAATATGAGGAGTAGAATGAGAAGAAAGGAGGAGACAGAGACTATCCAATGTAAAAACACTAAATTGGGCCTAAAATGCTTTTTATCAAATGCTTAAGATATTGAAGAAGTCAAGTGAGTAGCATGTGCTCTGTCTGGAATGTAAAAGCTGACCTAGTTTCACTCCCTCAGTTCATCACCAGTTTAACTTGTAACTCAAAAGGCTGAGACATTAACGCAAATAAACTTGTGATTGCAGCCAAATTCTCTATCTGGGACGGTCAATTCAGCCATGATTAATTATGTTTATGTCTAGATATTAGAAATATTATTCTAAAAGGATTATTACAGCATATCGTCCTTTTAATCTGCAAATGTTCCAGATTGAAGTCTGTGCCGTTTCTTATTTTGACAAAGTGCATGAAACGGCCTGCCAGAAAGCAGAGCCAGTGAAGCATGGTGAGCGCTGACCTGAGACCAGTGAACAAACGCCCAACCCTGCAAGCGGTGTACAATATCAATGCAGGCGGCAACTTCAGCCCATTGGCATCCGCTACAGGGCTCTTCAACAATGATTAATCTCTATAATAATCATCCTGTCATCCATGCCTAATACTTCTAACTGTTATACGTTATAATTATACCTGCATGTTTCCTCTGCCTTGTATTTTTCTAGCCAGTTTGGTAAAAGAGATCTGCAAAATTTATTTTTTAAACATAAAATGATAATTTTTAACTATTCACTACGCAGCTGACAGAAAACTGCTGTAAGATCAGTCTAATACCCTGAGATTAGACATGAGATGTGCGCTTTGATGTTTGTAGACATTGTGCTCCTACGCTGAGAGCGAGTGAGAGGGCGCGGAGGCTGGCAGTTTACACTGCATTCACACAGAGCTCAAGGACCTCATTGTGGAGTGAGACCGAAGAAGAGAAAGCATTTTAATTTCCTAATGCATCTATTGAACCTGTTCCACTATATTTCCCATCATGCCCCTCTCACTTTGGAAAGGTCTAATGCCCACAAGACCGCCTCTCTTAATCTCCTATTTACCTCATTTATGTATTGGGCAACCATGACTGTCTTCTGCTCTCTCTTGGCAGAACTACACAACGAGCAGGTGGGAGAGAGAGAGAGAGAGAGAGAGAGAGAGAGAGAGAGCACCTGGCCAATGTGCTGCTGCTCTGTAAAGCAACTTGAGAGAGATTCATTTGACAGACACTGATCCACAGGTATCTGTCAATACACTATAAAATCCATTGTGTCGATAATCACTCACCCAGTCTCCACAGGTCTTTGCAAGAGGATGTCAACTGTGATTGGTGCATTCAAGACTGGTTTTGTCATTCGGATGGGATGAGGAGAGGCTGGTCTTGAGTTGGATATATTTCTTGTATCTGCAAAAACAGAAGGTTTGACACTGTTGCCATCTAGTGGGCACTGTTATAAATAACTGCACAACACATATTTCTGACCATCCAACAGCTAGGAAGCTGACGCTTACCTCTCAAAACTCTGAAAGGACAAATGATAACTAGTTTGTTTTACTTTCAAGAAATGGTGACTGTGAATAGTCAATTTGGAGAAAAGTTACTCACCTGCGCCTTTATCCCATGTGAGAGGGTCAGAGTATGAGATCATTGCAAAACGCCTGCGTACTTCCTCCTGTTCTCTCTGGGTAACAAAACAATGCATCATGATCTAACTTAATCTTATTTTTGTCCCAATGGCAAATGTGTGCATGTTGTGCAAACACTAAAGATGTCATGTTAAAGAGATACTCTGGTCAAATATCAAAATTACCCAATGATTTACTCACCCTCAAGCAATCTCAGATACATATGTCCATCATCTTTCAGACATTGGAGTTATTTTACTAAATGTCCTTGCTCGTCCAAAAGCTTTATAATGGTAGAAAACAGGGATCAGGGAACAACTTCTGACTTTAAACCTTAAAAAGTGCATGCCATTCATCCACACGGCTCCAAGGGGTTAATAAAGCAATAAGCCCCGTGAAGCAGTGGAGTTACAGTGCATTTATAACAACTAAGAGGCATTGTTAGGCATGACGCAAAGCTTTTTTTTATAACAGCTTAAAACCCCCTTAGCTGTTATAAAATGCACTGTAACTCCACTGCTTCACGGGGCTTATTGCTTTTATAAAACGGTTACTTCATATGCATAGCAGGATTTCATAAAATAAAACACAAATAAGTTGTAATTATATTAGTACACATATTACTCTTCCGCCAAACAAAGTAGTTACTCAGAATCAAGTGTGGCTGCAACAGAGCGCAGTTCCCAAGCAAAGACACAATTAAAATATGATTAAAGACTGTGGTGTTTATTTTCATAAATCAACATTCATCTAATTTATACAGAAATTTTCAGCTAAAAGCTGAGATAATTTAATTTCAGTAAATAACTTTTGTAAGAGATCAGATTCAGAGCCATGATCAAAACTTACAATATGTTTTAAGTGTTGAGTGAATGCGTCAGTGTTTAAGTTGGGTAAGATCGCCACCTAGTGGATAATAGCGGAAATATGGATTTGATGTTAATGAACTCCTCAGGGAAGCATTTTCTCTTTATTGACGAGATGACTGAACAATATTTATTGACATTTATCTGGATATTGCCATTAATTGTGCAATTGTAGAAAAATTAAAAATATGATTAAAGTCTGTGGTGTTTATTTTCATAAATTCGTATGTAGCAACAGTGGCGCAGTGATATTTATTTAATGCTGTCTTAACCATGGGGTTAACGGGGGATTTTTATCACGGCTAAGAACGCGTTTCAACCAATCAGAATGAAGGACCCGAACTGCCCGTTTTATAATAAAGGTGTTGTGCGGATAATCGAGATTTTGTAAAAAAATCCATATTTCAAATTTTATAAACTGTAATAATTAGCTAACGGGAGTATTATAATAGTCAGCTAATGGGAGACGCAAGAGTTTTAGCGTAGTGAGGGCTCATTGCCATGGGTACGTTGCGCAGTGACTCATGTGAGTCCAAGATGGCGTCCTTACCAGAAGCTAGTTATCAAAGGTTATACATTTTATAATATTGATATTTTTCTTACAATATCGCATCGATTACCCACAAAAGACCTTTACTAATCCCTCGTGTGGATTACCTCTGTAAAGAATGTATGCACTTTTTTGGGCTTCAAAGTCAGAAGTTGTTCCCTGATCCTTGTTTTCTCCCACTGTAAGCTTGGAAGAGCAAGGACATTTACTTAAATAACTTGTATAAATGTATTCATCTTATAGATGATGGACATATGTATCTTGGATTGCATGGGGGTGAGTACATTAAAGGCTATTTTTTTATATTTGGCTGGAGTTTCGCTTTAATCAATAACATTTCAATGTGTGCCATTACCCCACAAACTGACCTCCATCTCCTCCATCCTCAGCAGCATGCTCTCTAGCGTGGGTCTCTGCAGCTGCCTCTCAGCATCAATCTCAGCCGCCTGTTGCTTCTCAGCTGCCAATAGAGCTCGAGCTGTGTCCTCCACAAGATCCTCGATAACAGCCTCGCTCAGCATGTCTACACTCGCCGGAGGCTGCTGTCATTTACATCATACCAAGGTAACAATAGTACACTGTCATTTATGATTCAAATCTAAAAAAAATTGTGAGTGAAAAAAAGTGTGCGTTGCATACCTTTTCTGCACCCTTCTGCTGTTGTCCAAAAGAGACAACCCGCTGTATGACACAG